>NC_056728.1:484770044-484837544 GCF_019279795.1 Protopterus annectens
TCTATGGCTTTCCCAAAGGTACTGCAATAACAAAACTTTCTCTGTCCTTGGGTGAGATATCCAGCTTGTAATGCTTTGACAACATATGGAAGGATGACTATCTAGAAGCCTTAGAAATAGTCTGAGCCAAAACATTTCTGAAGATGGCGGTGGTGGAAGCTGCTAACCTGACAGAGTAGGCACTAACTTCTCTAGTCAATGTTTTGTTACACCTTTAGCAGAAAATAATGCAATTAGCTAACTACTTTGAAAGTGTCAGGTTCATTGTTTGATAAACCTGTATCTCCTGCATGAAAAATAGACACCTGGTTAGTCTGTCTAATGAAGTCTGTCATCATTATATACAATACCTCTGAACCATATTTATATCAGTGCAAGCAAAAAAGTTATCTCCTTTAAAAAAATACCCATAATGTAAACTGACTGATTCAGGATAAATTCAGAAACCTCCTTAGAAGTAAAGGAGTTTGTTCTTACAGACCTACTTTCTAACTGGATGGCTATATAAATCTCCTTACACATTATGACCTACTGCTTAGAAATGCTTCTTAGATATGTAACAACCACTAGAAACAGACTCTTCTCAAACAAACATTTCAAGTCAGTAGAGCTAGTTCATGAAACAGTCACTGAAGTCAGCTTAACTAGAATAATTTTTAAATCTTACTCTAGAAGTAAAGGGTATCTAGAAGTTTCCTTACACTTATTTCACTGAACTGCACTTCTGAAATGCTTATAATTGTGCTATACAGTAAATCTACTACATTTTGCACTGTTATAAAGCTTTTTTTACTGTGTCACTGCATTTATGTACTGTTTTGTACCGTTTTAACCATATTTTTCATTGCTAGATACTATTTCATTACTCTAATTGCATGTTTACTGAATTGCTTGACTGTAAACTGCTTTTTCATACTGAGAGTTGTATTTTCTGTTTGTGAGTGCCCTATCTGAGCTTTTCTGTGCATTTTTGATTTTTTTTGAGATTTCTGTGTTCTAGTCTAGTCTGTTTGCAGTTAAAAGCATTCTCTAGAGTCTGCTTGCTCCTTGATCTGTTTAAAACGTTCATTTAGTGGATACAACTAGGAACTGTAATAGTGTGCATTACTATAATTGCATTTTTATTTAATTACTAAATTGTAAACTGCTTTTTCATACTGAGACTTGTATTTTCTCTTTGTGAGAGTTCTTTCTATGCATTTAAAGTGAGGTTTCTATGTTCTGCTCAGGTGGCATAATCTTGATAGAGGCCTGCTGTTGTCTAAGCCTGGTAGTTTTGTTTGGGTTTCCTGTGTTTCTGGCAACCATGTTCTGCTGATAGTCTGTCTTCATTATTATTGAGAGTAACAGGGTCTCCTGACCTTCTGCAGTACGAGTGATTGGGTAATAGCAGGGGCTAATAGGACTGAGTAGTAATTTGATCTTCTAACTCTTCCATCCTTACTAGTATATAAACCCTGTGTTTGGAAAAGGTTGTACTTGTATTTATCAGGCTGTGGATGGTATTTCCTTACTGAAACTAAGCAGAAATGCTTTAAGATTCCAAAAGCAGGATAAGTTATTTCTTACACTTATTTCACTGAACTGCACTTATGAAACGCTTATAATTGTGCTATACAGTTAATCTACTACATTTTGCACTGTTATAAAGCTTTTTTTACTGTGTCACTGCATTTATGTACTGTTTTATACTGTTTTAACTGTATTTTTCATTGATAGATACTGTTTCATTACTCGTATTACATGTTTACTGAATTACTTAACTGTAAACTGCTTTTTCATACTGAGAGTTGTATTTTCTGTTTGTGAGTGCTCGATCCAAGCTTTTCTGTGCATTTTTGATTTTTTGAGATTTCTGTGTTCTAGTCTAGTCTGTTTGCAGTTAAAAGCATTCTCTAGAGTCTGCTTGCTCCTTGATCTGTTTAAAATGCTCATTTAGTGGCTACAGGTAGGAACTGTAATAGTTTCCCACCCACCCTCCGTAGTGTTGTGGTGTTCTTATACTTGGTGGCATTGCAGTTGCCCGCCCATACTGTATATTTGATCTGTGACACTCCAACCAGTCTAGTGTCATTAGTTCATTCAATCTAATAGAGAACATTTGTGAAGGCCAACCCACTCAGATTCTTAACCTTGAATTAACTTCTGTCCCAGCTTTCTCCATTTCCACTTTACTGAAAAAAAAATTCTAAGTTTGCTTTCCCACTTTCCTGTAACAAGTCTAGTCTAGATACAGATTTGCTGTATCCAGGACTGTTTGTAAGCTCCTCAGCCCCCCTCGCCCACTTAACTAGGGTTAAACTATTCCTGGCGCCATAAAACCTGCTCTTCAAATTTTCCCTTGCAACTAGCCAGCTATTTAGTTTTAGCACTCAGATCTGTTTCTTTGAGCTCAGCACTTGTTCAGAACTCATTGTAAGCACTAAATAAGCTACAAATTACTACAGCACTCAACTTTCCTCACTTGTCTAGAGGAAAATAGTTTTAGTACTTAATAAATAAGCACCTATCGTGGCATGTCTAAAGGTCAGCTCCCGGTGTTTTCTTCTGTCTACCTGATGAATTTGGGCATCTTGGGGCAATGCAGCAATTACCTCATGTACACAGACAACCCTCTCCTCCTACCACCCAACACTACAACTTGTGAGAGATGCACTTATATACCCAAACTGGAAGCAAAGCTCTCTTCACCGAAGACGGACTAGACAGTCAAGAGGAGAAGGTAAACACTTGCACCGGACCACATTCATCATATAGTCCCTCAAAACCTACACCACCAAAACACACACACAGAAGCACAAAACACATGCCTACATTCACGGAGGTTCTCAATAAAAATCTGCCCAAACAACCAAGACCTTCAAAGCAGAAATGCAAGCAACCTCCACCCCCAACACAACCCAAATGACACATAGCCCACATACTCAGTGTGCCACTCAACTACAGCCCATAAGGCATAATGTACCCAACACTCTAGTCATAGGTGACTCTATAGTTAGGCACACTGATGTTCCACTCACCAGGCTAAACAAGGAGAAAGTTACTGTCAGCTGCCTGTCGGGTGCCAGGATCCATCACATAACACATGCACTCAGGTCACTCCACAACAAGTACAAATATGACTGTGTCATTGTCCATGTTGGTGCGAATGACCTGAGATGTACCTCCCTGGACTACATGAAAAGAGACATGGAGGAGCTTTCCGATCTTGTAGCCCAGGCAGGTATGACCCTAGCCCCGAGTAGCATCCTGCCATCACCCAGAATGATCAGAAAACAACGCCAGTAAGAAAAACTCACTTTAATAACAAACAAACAGCGCTTTCAGGAATAACCCTTCTTCAGTGCTATTAAAATAATGAATGAATTCTACACACATATATATACTTAATTAGTACAACCATATGATACAGCCAACCTCTAAAAAAAATCTAAGATCACATCAATTAGAATTTAAAAGCACAACTTTAAATAAAAAACTCATAAATATACAAATACATAAATATTAACAAAACATAAAAACCATGAAATCAACATATCTAATATTAGATAGCACATATCAGTTTTATTATTTTATTATTATTAATTTATACTTTTTATTACTACTCGTTAGTGGTACTGCTTCTGTCTAAAATCTAAAATAGGTTTAATAGTAATCATACTGTTTAAATCTGGCTTTGTGTCTGCGTGCAATTTAATGATCCATCTATATTCAGTGATATCTAATTTACTGATTATGTCTTCTAGTCTCAAACTCTTATTTACTATCTCAAGTACTTTGAATTTAAAATTATGTGTCATATCCCTCTCATTTCTGTGTATACTAAGGCATTCGTAGATATATTCCTTCTCATTTCAGATTTGTGTTCAATTATACGATCTTTCAAAGCTCTAGAACATTTCCCCACATAGAAACGTGTGCATTGTGTACAAGTAGCCAGATAAATAACCATGGTACTTCTACATGTCGCTTGATACTTCATTTCATACTTAGTTTTATGTACTGGATGTTCAAACACCTTATTTGTACAGATATACAATGGTATTGTGCCAAAATTAAGAGATGTAACTTGTAGGCAATTGGTCTCAAAGTCCTTATAACATAACCTTCTCTTCAAATTGTGTTTATTTGTATATGAAAATCTAGGCCTACACCCTAGTATTTTACTTAATTCAGGTTGAGCCATTAAAATACACAAATTATTTTTATCAGCTCAACATCTTTTGTCATATTATTATATGTGGTTATATATCTCAGTACATTACCTGAGCCACTATTCATATTTTCTGGTACCATATATTCAGTAAAGAAAGGGGAAGCATAGGTCTTTCTATCATTCAGATAAATAATTTGAAGAGAAGGTTATGTTATAAGGACTTTGAGACCAATTGCCTACAAGTTACATCTCTTAATTTTGGCACAATACCATTGTATATCTGTACAAATAAGGTGTTTGAACATCCAGTAAATAAAACTAAGTATGAAATGAAGTATCAAGTGACATGTAAAAGTATCATGGTTATTTATCTGGCTACTTGTACACAATGCACACCTTTCTATGTGGGGAAATGTTCTTTACTTCTTCTGTACTTAATGGATTACCACCTATGTGGTAATTTGTGGGCACTTTGTTTTTGCCAAAGGGGATGACTATACACTTTTTGGCGTTTAGCTTGAGGCCATGGCTCTGGCACCAGTTGTCTGTTTCTATGAGGCCCTTTTGGAGGATGCTTGTGTTGGCTGGAGAGTCGATTATGGCACCCAGTTTGCAGTCATCTGCGAACTTGGTCAACCACAGTCCTTCCATGTTGGCCTGTACCTCCGAGAAATATATACCGAACAAGAGAGGTCCCAGGACTGAGCCTTGTGGGACGCCACTTGTAACTGGTTTGAAGTCTGACATGGCTCCAGCAATTCTAACCATGTGGGTTCTGTCCTTGAGCCAGTTTGCAACCCATCTAGTGACATAGGGGTTTATATTTAAGCTGGTGAGCTTATCTATAATGCCCAAGTGGGGTATTGTATCGAAGGCTTTGGCAAGGTCCAAGTAGGCTGTGCGGACCACCTTCCCCTCGTCAATGGCCTTGGTGACTGTTTCAAAGAAATCAACCAGGTTTAAGAGGCAGGATCTGCCCTTAACAAAGCCAAACTGAGTAGGATCCAGTGTCTGTAGGTCCCCAATATCTTTATTTATGAGGTCCATGAAGATCCATTCCATAGCTTTGCAGACCAAGCTAGTCAGGCTTATGGGGTGATAGTTCCCAGAATCTGTTGAGGCACCACCTTTGTGGAGAGGGACCACTGTTGCTGTACGCCACTCTTTGGGTACATATCCTGTAGTAAGGCTGAGATTGAACAATAGTTTTATGTTTGGGTTTAGCTCTTCTTGGAGTTCATGTAGGACACAGCCCGGGACACTGTCTGGTCCCATTGATGCTGTGTTTTTTGCTTTGGAGAGGGCGGCTCTTACCTGAGCATCTGAGATGTCAGGGGGGCAGCACTCTGCTGGGATAGATATTTGCCCTTTTGATGGGGGGAGAAGTTTGCGCTGAACCTGTCAGCTAGGATGTTGGCAATGTCTGTGGGTTTGGTGTATTTTTTGTCATTTTGGACTAATTCTGAGCATAACTGGGAATTCCCACCCAGGTTCCTAACATAACTAAAGAAAGCCTTGTGATTATCCTTAGTGTCCTGTGCAATTTTTCTCTCAAAGCTGGTCTTAGATTATTTTATGAGTGCCCATAGTTTTTTGCTAATACTGATCAGAGATGCCTTCCCTTTTTGGGATTTTGCTCTATCATGTAGTAGCTTCCTCCTTCTATTGTATAGTTTGTTTATGGCTGGGATCCACCACACAGGACGTCTTCCTTTGGAGGATTTGGTCTTGGTTTTATTTGGGATTGCATGATCCATGCATTACTGAAGGTGTTCATAGAATGCGTTTATAAAGGATTCTGTGGTCTGGGCCGTATATTCCACAGGCCCAGGGGCTTTGAAGGATTCCACCTCGGTTTTGAGGAGTGTGAAATTTGCTTTAGAGAAGTTTTTCACTGTGGTTTTCTGGGCAGGGGGTGGGATCGGGATGTGAATATCCAGTGAGATTAGTTTATGGTCTGATCTTACCAGTGAGGGATACACTTCTGGTCTGGAGCATAGAGTCCCCATGTTGGTGATGATCAGGTCCAGTATGTTTTCCCCTCTTGTGGGAGTGGTAACAAGTTGTTCCATAGTATTTGAGTTTATAAATTCTAGGAACCTTTTGGCTAGGGTGTTGGAGCTAGAGTAATGCTCCCAGTCTATGTTTGGGTAGTTGAAGTCATCCAATATAATGGTGTTTGGAGAGACCTTCATATTTTCCAGTGTTTTCAGGAAGGCCGAGTGGGGTTCCTGGGTTTGGGAGGGTGGTCTGTAGCAGGCTATAAACTGGAAGGCAGTTTTACCCACTGTTAGTTGCACATGGATAGTCTCTGATGCTTCGTGCTGTGCCACCAACCTGGAGGTGTGGGTATCTTTGACAAATATTGATACTCCCCCTCCGTTTTTGGTTCGGTCCAAGTTTTGGTGCTGAAAAGCATGGTATGAGGTATAACCTGGTAGTGCTGGGGTGCTCTCTGGAGCCTTGAACCAGGTTTCTGTTACTGCACAGATATCGATGTTCTTCATGCTAAGGAGAGTTTCGAGTGCGTGCATCTTGAGGTTTAGACTTCTGGCATTGAGTAGCATTACTCTTAGTTTCTTATCCCTTGTGATACCTATGGAAGTGGGTTTGTCTTTTGAGCCTTGCCTAAAAAAGGCACTATGGGGGTAGCAAGAGCCTTTGCCAATATCCAAAAGCCCAGGGGTGACAGGTGCAAGCCGTCCCTAGCAAAGCATCGTGGCTTGTCGAGCATGTCATCCCAGGCTGACAGGCATTGCATCCCCTTTGAATGACACAAATACTTAAGCCAATTGTTGAAATTGATCATCTTGTCTTCATATTGTGGCATCATTCTTGGTGAGGGTAAGATGCTACTCAAGGTCAGGATCATACCGGCCTGGGCTACATGCTCAGAGAGCTCCTCTATGTCTCTTTTCATGTAGTCCAGGGAGGTATGTCTCAGGTCATTCACACCAGCATGGACAATGACTGAGTCATATTTGTACTTGCCTTGGAGTGACCTGAGTGCTTGTATTATGTGGCGGATCCTAGCGCCCAACAGGCAGCTCACTGTGACCTTCTCCTTCTTCAGCCTGGTGAGCGGGACGTCAGTGTGCCTGATGATAGAGTCACCTATTACAAGTGTATCAGGTGTGTTGTTTAGCCTTAAGGGCTGTGACTGTTTGGCACACTGGCTTTGTGAGCTATGTGTTGCACGTGTTTTGTTTTGGGGTAGTGGTTGCTTGGGTGTCTGCTTTGGAGGTCTCTGCTGCTTAGGCAGATTTTTATTTAGAGCCTCCGAGTATGTTTTTGTATGTTTATGTGTTTGGTTTGCTGTCGTGGTAGGTCTATGTGAGACTGGAATTGTAGTGAGTGTGGTTTCCTTCTCCGCCTGACTGGTTACACCAGTACTGAGTTGAGAGAGCTTAGCCTCCAGTTTGGCTATATGGTTGCATCTCTCACATGTGTTGGAATTTGTTGGGAGGAGGAGAGGGTTGTCTGTGTACATGAGGCAATTGTAACATTGCCTCAAGATTCCCATATTCACCAGCTAGACCGGATAGGAGATTGACAACTGACCTTTGGACATGCCAGAATAGTATTGGGAATTCCTTTATAATTGAAAAAAAGGGCCAATGGGGAACAAGGTACTCAAGGGGAGTTTGTGAGGGTGTAGTGCTTTGAATTTTTTAGTGCTGACTTTGTGAGCAAGTGCCAGGTAACTTAAATGCAATGTGTTACAGGTAACTTAAATGCAAAAATGACAAAGAGTAACTTTCTTCAAGTGAAACAAGGAAATAAGCACAGTAAGCAATGCAGATATCACTAGGGATCCACAGAAGCGCTGAAAAGCCGCGTTTTAGGTGGAATTAGCATTTCAGGGAAATAACAAGCAAGTATATATAACAAGCAAATATATATAAATATATAGACAATATTTTAATGAGTCAAGAAAGATTGCAAATAAATACCTAATGCCCCTTTATAAACAGTTGGGATTATCTAATGCTATTAAAAAGTATTTAAAAGAAGAAACATGTATTTTATTTACTGCTTTAGAAATATGACATTTTTCAGTGCAATGAATGCAAAGTACATCAAGTGCATTTGTAGTTCTAGTATCAAACAGATTATTATCTTTTGTCTGGAGTTTAAGACTTTTGAAACACTTGAGTCTGTTGTGTTAAACTACATTTGAAGTCCGCATATTAAAAAAACATAACCGTGAAATGCTGCAATTTTGCTCAAGATGTTTCTTTAATGATTGAATCCAAGCTGGGGTATATGCATAGAATATCTAAGATATAAATATTATTATTATGACTGATTCATCCTGCTTATAAGTTTCCCATATCATCTCACATGACATTTAAATGAAAGTGTCCTATTATAGTACTATTAAACAGACATAGCAATATGTGTATTTTTTTCCTGTATGGCAAGAAGCTATTTGATAAGATAATGAGAACAGAGGCATTTTTATTTGGAAAATAAATTCTGAATTAAATGGCTTGAATAACATATAAAGCCTGATTCTTTTGGTTGAGTTCTGAAGACCACTCTTGCTAAATAAATAAATTCCTTATATGGAGTTGAGACTAATAATGGCCCTCCATGCAGTTATCACACTGTTATTGGGCCCATTGCAAATAGAAAATATAAAGAGAAGAATAAAATAAAACTATCTGTAGTAAATGCAATATTCAACTAACGGAATACATTATGTTGTTACACGATATAAACTTGAGTGTAAGAAGAAATCTTTTAAAATGCAAACTTCTATTGAGTGGAAATATTAACATCTCTAGACGTGACTGAGAATTCTTATGATGTTGTTAATGACCTTCATTTACCCATGAGAAAGAGAAGCATCCTCAAATTATCTGTCCTGAAGATAAGGTGTATTATTAAAGAGTAATTATTGTAGGATGACAAAATAAATGAATCAGAATGAATTAATACAAAGGAAAACAGAAATGTGATACACTGAGAGTCTGCCAGCACAGCTAGATATCATTTTCTAAATAATTATATGCCACTGTAAACATTAATATGGTCCATAGGCTTGTTTTACAAATGTAAGAAAACTGTGTTATGTGCTGAGCTTCAAGACTGAAACCACATTGCACTCTGCTGGAAGAGAGCAGAAATGTGTACAAGATATATGGCAATGCAAATGCATGCTTTCATATTAGAAATTGGGATATACAGAGTTAACTTGCAAAACTCTAAGAATAGGTAAAGAATTTTATGAAGTGTTATAAAGTCAGTTTATCTCAAGCTAAGAGACAGGATGTCTAGGTTAGGAGTTTGTTTCCATTGTCTTAAGACATAAATAATTACTAGGTTTCGCATGTAAAGCGTTGTATTGTTCTGTGACTTCCTAGCAGCTGTTCATCTGAGAGATAAATATTTTTGACAGTGACATTTTAAATTCCGTTAGCATCTGTTTAGCCTGGGAACTAAATGTAAGTGTCAAATAATGATGTCATCTAGCTAACCCAGCAGTAATGTCTATTATTAACTTAAGAACTATCTCAGAGAGAAAGAGTGTATTTTGTTCTGAATCTGACAACATCTCACCAGCACCTGCCTTGCTCTGTAAGTAAGACTTAGATCTTAGTATTTCTCTTAGAGATAGATAGGAATATAGCAAGATTAGTGTAGATGTTTTCTATATTTATGTGAGACTGTCCTGCTATGTTATTTTAAAGTATTTCCTGTGAATTGTGAACTATCTATTATTACTGTGTTGAGCCAATAAGTATTGTCTTCTGCTTTTATTATTTATTATTAAATATATTTAATTTTTTTAACAGTGGGTGTTTTGTGTAGAGATAATTTAAGCTCTTGGAGTACTTGCATGCATTTGGTGATACTGTATAGGCCAACACCTAAATAGCCTTCAAGTCTCAGTCACACTTAGCAATTGGATAATAATAACATTGCACAGTAGAACTGGACATCCTTTGGTAAAGATCTTTATAGTAGCTGATAGTAGGGGTTGGTGGCAGTCGGTACTACCTTATAGTCTGGGCAGAAGGGGGCATAGCTAGTGAACCTGTGCCAGCTTTCCCCAGGAATGTCTGTGTGTGTGTGTACATGAATCAAATCTCAAAGTGTGTGTGTGTGTGTGTGTGTGTGTGTGTGTGTGTGTGTGTGTGTGTGTGTGTGTGTGTGTGTGTGTGTGTGTCAGCTACATGAGCAGGGACACGAAGCACTCATTGGACAGAGAGGGTGCTGGAGGTTTTGGCTTGACCACTCGGCTAAGATCTGAACCCTATAGCTGTGCCAGTGGGGAGTCTTATTGGGGATCTGGAGGGAAAGGGAGAAACCACCCCAGATTGACTGTGATCTCTGTGTGCTCTTAAGGGAAATTGTACTGTACCGTGTGTGTACTTGTTATCCTCCCAATGTGCACGTCCCTTACTGGTGTTAGTGGTGAGGATTAAGGCTCCTTGATTACTGGGCCAGTGCATGGGAGTCACATCATATATCTACATATGTGATATATCATACAAGAAAAGGTGGCATTGTAAAAAGACAAGAAAGGAAAAGAATATAATGACAAAATTATTTTTGTTCAATTTTTGGGGCTCACAATTATTGTCTTCAAAATCCCACTCAAGAACCATTGTTATAGTATAAAGGGATACTGCACCAGAGGATAAATATTAAAAAATAAATGGAGAAAATAATAGTGTCACTAGGGCTGGGCATGAGGGACAACTGCCCCGGGTACAAAGTATTTGGGGTATGTAACTGCCAATACCAACTGCTCTTTAATGCATACCAGTTTTCAGTAGCACAGCTAAAGTGGGGAAAGAGGGGAAACTGACCCAAGTGCAAAGTCCTGCTGGGATGATTGGCCTATCCTGAACCTTATTTAATGCATGTCACCTTTTAAAAGCTGCTATTGTGTTTGCAGTCAAACCTGAGCATGGTAGCACTCCACGAGTGATCTAAAGTGTAGCAACTACTACAGTTTAAAAGTTAAAAAAAATATATATATATATATATATATATATATATATATATATATATATATATATATATATGTGTGTGTGTGTGTGTTTTTCTTTGTTGTAAAATTCAGATCACTGTAGTACTCAGTGTATGGTCTAACTGTCTGGAGCAACTGCTTGCTACATTGTAGCAAACAGTTTACTACAGTTTAAAGGTGAACATTTTTAAGTAAAATCTGAGTTGTGTAGCACTCTGTGCTATGTATTAACTGTAGCAAGCAGTTTGCAAGTTTACAATAAAAAAATCAAAAATCTTTCTTTTGTTTAACTGGGGTGGGGGTTGCAGCAGGAGGACACAGAGATGGGACCTACTTTGCTCCTGGATTTCAGGTGCTGCAGATACCTGATCATTGACTTTTTTCTTTTTGCTTCTCCATTAAAGTAGTGGGGCAAGAGGGAGCATATCTGACTACCCTGCCAGTACAAAAACTGACCTTTTATTTCTTTATTTTTTTGTAGGAGGAGCATGCATTGGGTATTGTCTACCAGAAGCCATTTGGCACACTAGAGGATAGACATAGTAACCTGTTAAAAAAAATATATTGTTTTTTCCTTACACTTATACCAGCTACTCTTAAAACAATCCTAAGTAAAATATTTATTGTCTCTTTGATCATGTAGTTGTTTGATAGCAATATTTCTATCCATAACATTGTATTTCATAAACATATTCTTTTTCAATTGTTTTACTTATGTTTCTGTCCTCTGTTTAGCCTTTTCTATTTCTACATCTGTCTTAATATTTGCAAGCTTCCTATCTCTTCTTTAATCCCTACATTTATAGCTCCTCAAAGTGAGATAGTTTTATTTGAATTTAAAATGAAATTGCAGTCAAGTCATTTTTTCATGTAGGTATGCCTTCAATAAAAACATTGCCCATTGCATATTATTTATATTAACAAATAGTATTAGAAGCTTAACTATTTATTACTGTATACATTACACATGATGATGTCTGACAATCTTAAAATTAGGATTTACATTTTTCTAATATTGAAGTAGATATAATACCAGTTTAAGAATAAATGAATCATTAATAATAGACCAGTGCTATACAAATGGGTGTTTTTATTCATTCATGTGTTAATAAACTAACAAATATGTTCAAATATGTGCTAACATCTGTCTAGTGCAGTAGTGTTCTCTAAAAGAAGAACGGGACATAAATCTACAAATATTTTTGGTGTAGTTCTCAGAGAGGTAATGTTCTTTATTGTAGTGGAAGTTATAAGATATTGGTAGTGAGGAGATCAACTGAGCCATTTAGTAAGGTATTTAAATGTGTTTACTGTTTCAATTTGTATGTAGTTATTGGCCTATATAGACTAGTCTGCAGAAATTTTAGATAACCTAAGTCTGGTTGCAAAGTGCATTGGTTTAGTTAGTTGGTGATATGGATAAATTTGTGTTTGGTGAGCCAAATGAAGAGGAATCTGAGATCATGATCTAATTGTGTTATGAGTTTGGTGGGAGAGGTGCTGGTTGTGTATATCACCACATAATGTCCATAGAGAATATTGGGATGGTACAGAATACTTGCATGTAGCTTGTTAATGAAGAGGGAGAAAGACATTGCAGATAAGAATGATCCTTGTGGTATGCCATTGCCCAGATAGGCTAATGTTGTAGTTGGTTCCCGAGTTAAGTATCTATCTTTCAGGAGGGATCAAAACTATTGTAGAACGTGGAGGCTCATTCTTTCTTTATGCAGGGAGTATAAAAAGAGAGTGTGGTCTACTAAGGCAATTGCATTTATGAAATCATTAAAGAGGGATCCAGTGAGCAAACCTTTTATATATGTTCTGAAGTATTTCATCTCGTTGCATGGATATGCATATGCTGCTTAACTTTTTAGATGGGGATGCAAAAAGTGATTTTACATCTTCAGGAAAAGCTGATCTCTTAACCATATGTTTTCTAGTAAACAGAAGTGGCAGCTCAAAACCAGGCACTAACAGCAGCTTAACCACATTTGACCATTTGGATTTAATCAGGATCCAGTTAGGCGTACATATGCAGTTTCTGAAACTGCAATTACCACAAAGAAAATTTGCTGTAAACCATTTTTAGTGCTAATAGATTTTGTGTGCTTCCCTGACTGTTCTGCAACAAAGTGAGTTGATATATATATATATATATATATATATATATATATATATATATATATATATATATATACATTTGGGGTTGTGAGGTGTGTCCTATTTATGATTTCTAGGAAAATAATGCTTTTTGCGAGTCACTGAAAATATCTTTTGATAAATTATGTTCACGGTAATTGTAGTTACTAAAAATTCTTTTAGTGAGTCAACATGAATCAATCTAAACTTAACAGCACTTTATAAGAGTGTTGGAATATGTTCACTTACGTGAATTATTAATCCATACCAAAATATGACACAAGTACTCTGCCATTTGCATATGGTAATCTAATGCCCTGACATATAATGTAGGCAAAGTATATACCAGTATAGACGATATACATAAATCATTATGAGCCCTACTTTCTTTGAACTTTTAGCTCACGACCTCTATAAGACTTTAATTCAATTGTTGCAGGTTTAACTGTGAGATTTATGTTAAAATAATTATTCTCCTCAGATAATCTATAAAATCTGCCATGTGGTTTTAGTAATTGGCAGCATGTTTTCTTGTCCTGATACACTTCAACAGAAATAACATGGAAGAAATCAACTAATGCGTACAAAAGTTAGACATTTAGGATGATCCATTTTTAAAAGCTTTATGTATCTTCACTTTGTGGAGGGTAGGATTTTAGCAGACTAGTTGTAATAGTTGTTTATGATTTAATTCTATCAACAAAAGTCATGTCCTTTGGAAAGGGAACTTAAGACAAAAAAAATCATCATCACCATCTGTTTTATATCCTACAGGGGGGACACTAATCATAGTAGGCAAGGTCATTATTATCTTATTTTTCAGTCTGAGTTTCTAATGATTGCTGTATGTTTTCTCTCATTCTGTTGTTTTCTGTGTCTGTCTAATAAGTAGAAGGTGTTGGCATTGATTTGCTGTTGTCTATATACAGAGGAACCTCTGATACATAGGAGATCAATAACTTGAACCTTAAACATTTTTGAGTAATAAATATTAAGGGTGGACATTAGTTGTCTAATAGTAAAAGTGTATACCTAATTGATCTTGACAAAACTGTCACAAAAGGGCAAAATACTAAAAACTGGAGACAGTAGAGTGCTTGTGAGAAATGATTACTCAGTGTACATCGGGTCCCTAGGTGCTTTCAACAAAGAATATTGGCAAGGAAGTCAGAAAAGGTGTGAGCAAAATATCAGAGGTCTCTTGACTCAAAAGCACTGGTTCTGATCAAGATGACTGGAGACAGGGACTTCCAAGATTGCTGCACACAGATCAACAGCTTGATTTCTGCCCTCCCAATGTGAAGAAAGACATGGATGGATAAGCGCCAGAAACTCTACAAGTTTTAGTAAATTCACTTATTGGCTAGTAATTACACTAAGATGCCAGCAAAGAAGAAACTTATAGACACCAAAAGAAAATCAGCTAGTAAATATGAAGACAAAATACTGATTGAGAAGAATTATGCAGCTATTCAGCAAAGAACAGTTCAGACACCAGCTTTAGTACAAGATTTGGCTTCCAGTAATCTAGAGGAAAAGATAAATTAAATGTACTCAGAGCTGATTAAAATAAATGAAACACTGAAGGAGTACATCAACTCAAGTAACAAAAGGCTGGAAAAGATGGAAGAAGCTTTAAACAGATATTCAGATGAACTGAAAAAAAACCCTGCAAAATCAGAGGTCGAAATAAAGAAAATGCTAGCTGAGTATGAGACTGCTCAGGAAGAACTATTTAAAAAATGATAGAGTTACAGGACAGAGCACACAGAGAAAACCTGAGATTTTCTGCTGTCCCAGAGAGGAACAGACTATATTAATTTTATGAAAGCACAAATAAGCAACTGGATAGGTATTAAACAGCAGGATTTGCTAATTGAAAGGGGTCATCATGTGTATTCTACAAACCTGGCCATAGGGAAGCAGCCAAGACCTGTATTAGTAACGATGCACTCATACCAGCAGAAAGAATTGAACTTGACAAAACTGTGGCAAAAGGGCAAAGTATTAAAAACTGGAGACAGTAGAATGCTTATGGAAAATGATTATTCACTGTACACCAGGCAGAATGGAAGCAGATGTATCCCAGTAATTAGGGAATGTCAAGATGCAGGTATGAAATTCAAGCTGCTGTACCCAGCTGTCTTCAGCATTTTTTCCTGGAGGATTAAAGCTATTTTTGATGCAGAACAGGCTAAGGACAAAATACAAATCTTTGTCCAACAAAAAGTGAGCCATCAAACAAAAGGGTGCTATGCTTCTCATTCTTCTGATAATAAAGCTTATAGACAAACTTTGCCAGTGAAACATTTTCCAAACATCCAAAGGAAAAATGCTTCAGAGGCAGAAAAAAAGCACGGGAGCAGAAAAGAATAATTGGGAGTACCTTGGACTTGAACTGGAGTCTGGGGTTAGGAGATGGAAATGATCAGGAAGAAGACTGGCAACATTAGAATTAGTGAATAACTGTGAGACTATAAAGCATCAATCACATTTGTGAAATATGGCTTTACAAGAAAAAAATTAAAAGATTGGACTTTTGCTGATTTTGTTAAACTTGTGGGGGAATGAAACGCATATGCCCACTTCATTTCATAAATGTTTGGAAGGAGACTGAGGAGAAGAAGGGGGAAAAGAAAAGTAACTGTAAGTAAAAATGTTTTGTTCTTAACAGTTGTTGTATGGGCCATTTCATGATACGATTTGCATGTTATAAAGTAAAGTATTTTCTGTTATTGTTTTATATGATAAAGCAGACAAGTGTGTTTTCTTTAATAGTTTTAAGAAATTTAGTCATTACAATGTAAAGAGAAAGATTGGACAAAAACATGTTTAAGTTAATATGCTGTAATATTCAGTTGATGAGGTATGGAATGGAATGTAAAGGTGTACAGATTATAATATATGTAGAGCTGATAATGCTTTCTGTTTCTTTTGTACAGGTGAATGTCTGGACTGACATAATCTAATAAGTTGTTTTTATTTTGTTTTGTTTTTTGTTTTGAAAGCAAGTAAATAAACAGACACTGAATGCAATGAAAAGTTGTCCTTTGGCAAATAAATGTTCATTGTAAGTTGAGATGTTTGCAGAGCTGTATGCACATTTGGTACTTGTGTTTCTGTGGAGACAATATGACTATATGAGGAAGCAATAAATGCCATAGGGCTAAGGGTTAATGTTTTCTAAAAGCATATAAGCATTTTTTCATATCTAGAAGGGGAGTGGAGATAGGACAAGAACAAGTAGCAACTGGTATAACTAGTGTTAGGTTTAGTTATGTCTGTGTGTGCAGCTGTCGATTTGGATAATTGTTCCTATCAGAGGGGTTAAATTTAATTATTTGAATATATACATAGTTTTCTGTGTTTGCTTTATGTTAATAAGTTATTAGGGTATTCCACGGGAGTGTTTCCTTTTTTGTTCAATGATTTTAATTAAAATAAAATGGCTTGTAAAATGTGACGTGTTCAAATGGAGATGACAAGAATCAACTGTATAAGAAATCAACCTGTGAAACATTAGTGGTTGCATGTAACACAAAAGCAGGAAATAGAGATTAAAAAAAGCTGTCATATATAACAGCTGGAAAAAATAGGTTCTTACTATAATGGCTACACTAAACATATTAGTTTGGAATGTAAATGGCTTCACAGATACAGACAAAAAGGTAAGAACATTGAATTATATTAAGAAAAGCAAACTCTAAATAGCAATGTTACAGGAGACACATTTGGGAACAAGTCAACATGTGAATTTGATAAAGAAATGATTTCAGGATGGATATTCACTAGAATATCAGGGAAAATAAAAAGGAGAATAGTAATACTATTTGGTAGAAAAGCTCCAAAAGTGATAGAAGAGGGGGGAAATTATGGTACTTGTAGATTTGTGATAGCAAGGGGCTATTGGTAAGAGAGGAAGATTACACTGCCATTTATTTATATTCCACCTAAAACTGCTATTATGGAGTTTAAGAAAGTTTGGGGGAAAATAATCAGCTTTTTGCAGGGAATATTGCTTATAAATGGGGACTGGAACTTAATTTGCAATAGTGAAGATATATCTGGGCAACCTAAAAGGGGAAATATAACAAAAGAAGGTAGATTTCTGGAGAAATTTATGAAATATGTTGTATGAAAGATATAAATTCAATAGTAAGAACTTTGAGAGACTTTACATATTATTCATCAAGGTGCAATAAATTGGCTAGAATAGACAAATTATATTTCAAAGGACCATGTGGCATTTAATTGAAAGCTTTGACACATGTCCAGTAACTATTTTAGATCATGTGCAAATAACAAATAAGATAAAAATTCAGGGTAAAGATGTAGAAATGAGACTATGTTAAAAGACAGGAATTTAATGAATGGGTAGTGGGAACTATTTGAAAGTTATTAGGGAAGACAGAAATGTATAGGTTGTGAGTGAGATACAATGAAATTGTGTTTTAAAATAGAGCAGAAATACAAAAAAATAAGATATGGCTAAGAGCTTCCAAGAATTACTTAGAGACAAATGTTTAAGTATTGGAGAATTAGGAGACTCTCACAGAACAAGAACAGATGTAACTGTAGAGTGCTAAAGAAAAAATAAGGGAATATCTTGAAATGTAGCATGAGTTTAGAAAGACTGCTGTTAAGCAACTGTCTCTTGATAACTGCAGAACACAAAAAAAAAATCTTAACACAATTACTTAGGCTACAAAATGTAGAAATGATTGTAGCAAAACTTAGGGAACTTATAGCAAGAAAAATAACCAGAGATCAGGTATAGGTATTAGAGATATTTTGGAAATGTTATGAAAATTTGTATAAAGCAGGGGAATGTTGAACTCAAGAAAAAGTAAAAGTGGGAATATTTATAGAAGACTTAAGTATGGCATGGTTACAGGCAGATGAGTATTAACAACTAACAGTTAAGTTAGGAAGAGAAGAGATAAAAACAATGCTGTATAATCAATCTGCAAGAAAGTCTCCAGGAACAGATGGTATTTCTGTGGAAGTTTGAAGTTAGAAGGGAAGAAAGTGATAAAGATCTGGAAGATTTTGTTTAACAGTATTTTAAAAGGAGGAGAGCACCAACATCCTAGAAAAGAAGCTTTGTGGCTGCAATACCTAAAGATGGTAAGGACCTAACAAACCCAGCTTCAAATAGGCACATTTCAGTTTTAAACCATAACTATAAAGTGTTGATGTCTATAACAGTTATAAGAATGTCAAAGGAGTTACCAAATCTGATAGATATGGATCAGTATGACTCTTGTGAAGGGGAGGCAAACATCTGACATCTTTAATAGAACAATGATGATCCAAAGGGAAGCAGAATGTAAGAACATATCACTGTTGTTGGTGAGTCCTGATGCAAAAAAAGAATTCAACAGAGTAAGCTGAGATTTTATAATTAGGGCAATGGAAGCATTTGCATTCCATAATACAATAATAAGGTTAATTGGGAGGTTATATGAGGGATTGGGGTAAAAAAAATAGGAATGTTCCTCTCTGATAAGTTATGTCTGTACTGACTGTACTTTGGGGGGACCGGTTTACCTGCACTACATTGATTTTTCTTGGAATTACCATTCAAAGAATTTACATGAGTTCATACTCATGATTGTTAGGTTTCTGTTTCTCTACAGATATCATGTGCTTTGCTTTAACTTTAGGCTTTTCTGTTTTTAGAAAGTAATACAAACAGAGAAGAATGGGCAGAAGTGTTTTTGCAAATTTTATGTCTAATAAGTTATAGTAAGTTCTTAGTCTTCCTTTCTAAAGTCCTTTTATTAAAAGAAGAATGGAGTTTGTAGGAATATACCATGTTGTTCCCTTAGACAAAACTGATACTGAAGGTGAACAGCTACCACATGAGCACTTGTTACTGACATTTAAGGGGGATGCATTTTATCTTTCTCTAAATTAAATAAACTGTTACAGTTTGGAAAAAGGACCTTTAAAAGAAATTTATGAAAATGTAGAGAAAATAAGGGCTAAAAAGGACCTTAAAAACACATTTATTAAAATGTAGAGAAAATAAGGGCTAAAAATTATAACTCAAGTCAGAGTTAGGATTACTCTCTTAGGAGCTAGGCTACCTTCTAATGTTCATGACTGAAAAATACAATATCGTCTGCTTGGGACGTCAAACTCCAGAAAATTCTGACTGTGGACCTATATCACACCCATATGCAGGAATCCTGAAGTGATAATAATTATGAGGAATCCTGCAGTGATGATAATGATGAGGAATCCTACAGTGGTGATACTTATCAAGAATCATGCAGTGCTGATATTGATGAGGAATTCTGCAGTGGTGATAATTATGAGGAATCCTGCAGTGGTCATAATTATCAGGAATCCTGCAGTGATGATAGTTATGAGGAATCTTGCAGTGGTGATAATTATGAGGAATCCTGCAGTGATGATAATGATGAGGAATCCTGCAGTGGTGATAATTATGAGGAATCCTGCAGTGATGATAATGATGAGGAATTCTGCAGTGGTGATAATTATGAGGAATCCTGTAGTGGTGATAATTAATAGGAATCCTGCAGTGCTGATAACCATCACAAATCCTGCAGTGATGTTAATGATGAGGAATCCTGCAGTGGTGATAATTATGAGGAATCCTGCAGTGATAATAATTATGATGTACATATAGTTTTCTGCCCAGTCCATTCATTCACTGGGAGGTGGGCCATAAGTTGCAGTACATTGCTCTTATGTAGACTTAAGTCATTGCTGAATTTCTTAAAAAGAGTGTGAAAACAGCACTGCACTGGCTTGTATGCATCTAACAGAATGACATATCAGAGGGCAATAACCTAATACATCTATAGCTTATGAACTACAATGATTAATTAGGTAGTTTCTAAGTAATGTATGTGCATTGCTTACCTCACATTATCACATTTTATTTACTATTTATTGCTTTTTTTTTCATAGCCCATATTTAACTGCATTTTTTTTCTATACTAAATAGATTTGCTGCTGAGTCAAATGTCATGTAGGTCCATGCCTTCCTGGTTTTCTGCCTTTTAGCCAGTAGCACGGTATAGTCTGTGATCTTAAGAACAGCCAAGGATTTCAAAATTCAGGGTTCATTTAGGTGGGAGAAGGAATTATAAGTCTCCCCACCTACTGCTTTATTGTTGCATAACCTGCCAGTTACAGTAGTCAGTCTTGCGTGAATAATGCTCCATTGTTAAAACACACATCGATGACTAACATCTCTCATTTCATGGGACCAGATACTGAATTACTCAGATGATTGAAAAATATAATAATCAAAATGTCAATCCACAAAATCTTATGGCCGTATTTATGTGTGCTAATCCTAACCCTACCGCTGTTCCTAACATGAGCCCCACACATTATCTTACCAAAAAAACATTTATCTAACAGTATTATTACACACGACAGGCACAGACACAAACAGAGACATAGACACACATACACACACACACACACACACACACACACACACACACACACACACACACACACACACACACACACACACACACCACATAGAGAAACACTTACACAACCTTAAAACTATCACCTTACCCAGCACTTACTCTAACTGTAACCAAGCAAAACTTGCACACATATTCAAACATTCACACACAATGCTCAGTCTTTCTCCATACCTAGCCCTTATTCTAATGCTAAAGCACAAGACCTCACTTATCTGCATGTGAACACTGCTTACCAACCACAAAAACATTCAGTGATCCAATGTGCCACATTTCCTTATACTGACAAATGGGAAGTTTGATTTACCGT
This sequence comes from Protopterus annectens, assembly GCF_019279795.1. NCBI lineage: Eukaryota > Metazoa > Chordata > Ceratodontiformes > Protopteridae > Protopterus > Protopterus annectens. The sequence goes on from NC_056728.1 coordinate 484,791,113, forward strand.
TACTGCAGTATACTTTGTTAAGGAACCATGCATTCAGCAAAGTAGAATGCAACTTAATATGGGTCTGTATTAATTTTTGAAAACTAATTCCATCTGTTCATTGAACACAAACCAGTGAACAGCCCTTCATCGAACATTCACTTAAGCGAATGTTTTTCTAAGGGAAGGGAGTTAGTTGGACAGCATTAGAAAATTTGCCCTTTTCCCCACTGTAGTGCGATCTCAGAGTTGGTATCTATATGTAGTGAGGTGTGGGGGTTGCGGACCCCCACCTTGGTGGGTTTGATATAATGTAGTTTGTGTTATGGTCGGTATGGGGGACAAGTAATTCCCTTCCCTTAGAAAAAAGTTTGCCGAAGTGAACATGTGATGAACAGCTGTTACCTGGTTTGTGTTCGATGAATGGCTGTTCACTGGAATTATTTTTTGATGAATTAATATAGTCCTACTTAATATACACACACACACACACACACATATATATATATATATATATATATATATATATATATATATATATATATATATATATATATATATATACACACATATTGGTCTACTTCAGAAGACTGAAAAACCAAAGGACTGAAAATTCAAAATACTGAACACTTTTTTAATGCAAGGGCAAGCACACCTGCACCCCTCCTGTGGGGGGCTGCACCCCCACACACCCTACCAACTATATATCAACTCCAAGATTGCACAACAGTAGAGAAGGGGCAAATTTATTCAGTATTTTGTATTTTCAGTCTGTTTTTTCAGTCTTCTGAAGTAGACATACATGTATGTATATATACATATATATATATATATATATATATATATATGTGCATGTGTGTGTGTGTGTGTGTGTGTGTGTGTGTGTGTGTGAGCATCTACTACTTCACTATACCCTGCACATTCATATACAATTTATTTAGAGCTGGGTCCCATTTACTCACCTTTAAGCTGGTTGTTTATATGTTGTACAATTTAAATATATTGGCTTGGATGTGGTTTACATGTTCTCAGAACTGTTTGTATGCAATTCATAGCTGGTATCTTGGTTCATTGCAAAAGTTATTTGACTTTGCAGATTTTACTCCTATCTAATATTTAATGCTCATTGTCTGAACAATTATTTTAAACTATAATATTTTTATTTTTTACTTTAATTACTGAATCAGTTACAAATTCTGAACTTGGTTTTCAGTTTAGTTTGCTGTGTTATTACTCTTGGTTTGAAGTGCAGTGTCTGGTGTCTTGCAAAATAGTTCAGTGTTCACTAATTTAGATTATACATTTTGCCAGTATTTTCTGATTTATATTTAGTATATAACATTTGAAAATATATTGTATGGCATATGAATTAAGTCTACTAGTATCAGGTTGCACAACCTTTTTAAGTGGATTAGGTATATTACTTTAACAGTGTTCTTTAACTTTAGAAGTGTCTTTTAAACTAAGAAGTAAGGTTATTAACAGTTGACAGATAGCTGTGCACACATATAATTTTATTTGCTTAAGTCATCCTTATTTTTTTTTCATTTATCTTTTAAACTTCTTATATTAACTTTAAGGCGAGGAATGTTGTTATCTATGTGAGTTTGTATGTGTGTGTGTGTGTGTGTGTGTGTGTGTGTGTGTGTGTGTGTGTGTGTGTGTGTGTGTGTGCGTAGATGTGTCTAGTACCACATGATAATTAGGTGTGAAATAATTGCGTTTTAAAGACTTGTGAATCTGACTCATTCGATAGCTTCTGCTGCATATTTTTTCACAGATTAAGCTACATGAAGTGATAATTGTTTTTCTGCTGTTCTTAATTGCCTTTTAACTTGTCACCTGTCTGGCATTTACTTAGCAGGTCAGGAGAGATAACACATCTTTTATTTATTTATTGATTTCATTAATTGGTTATGTTGGGTGGTTGAAGGATCCTTTTCAATTATGACCAGGCCCACAGGTAATAACTTTTAGAGGATGGAATTTTTATATAGCAGTAGTCCAGTTAACTGCAGTAATGTCAGCATTTACATAATAGTGCATACATACTGATGCAAGCTTTAGGAGGAATAAAAACTCTACTTACAGTAAGCAACCTAAGTAACCTATCAGGACCGCTTGAGTCACTTTTCAACTATAGCCTCAAAACAGGCTTTGTACCATGGGACTGGAGGACTGCAACATTTAACCCACATCACAAGGGTGGACCATCATCCAGTCCCAGAAACTACAGACCTATTAGTCTGACTAGTCTAACATGCAAAGCTATGGGACAAATTATCACAGAAATGATTAACAAAGGCATAAGTGACCTTCAGACAATAAACCCAACCCAGTTTGGCTTTGTGAAGGGAAGATCATGCCTACAAAACCAGGTGGACTTCTTTGAGAAGGTCACCAAGGGAATGAATGAGGGGAAAATGGTGCATATTGCCTACTTGGACCTGGCTAAGGCATTCAGTACAATATCCCACTCGAGTTAGTTGATGAACTGACTAAACTAAGCATCAAACCCTGCATAACTGTGAGATACATTTCTGCAGTTGGTGGCTTTGCAGTTGCCCGCCCCTAGTATAAATTTGATCTGGGACCCTCCTCCCAGTCTACTGTCATTACCTCATTCTACCCAGTACAGGGAGAGCATTTGAGAAGGCCAATCAGCTTAATTTCGACTACTCCTTTCTCTCTTTCCTTTCTCTCTTTCCACTAAAAAAAAAAAAAAAAAAATGTATCTGCTTTTACTGTATTTGTGTTTCTTCCTACTTTATTTTGCTTTTGCGTCATCTTAAAAGTACTCAGTTGTATTTATTACTGCTTGGTGTAACTCATTCTAAGTCTTTTAGTTTAAGCACTTGGGCTTCAGACCAGTTTTTTACATTAGGAAGGTTTGTGGTCTGCACTGTAGTGGCAGAACAGGTAGCTTACATCCTTCTAAGTTGAGAACTGCTGATTGAGGGCTCAGTGTCTGTTAATCTAAAAGTGTATTAATTCTGGTTTAAGCACTTGGGCTTCAGGCCAGTTATTTTACATTAAGAGGGTTCGTGGTCTGCACTCTTGTGGGAGGAGAGGCAGGACTCTGCCCTTCTGAGCTGGGAATTTCTGATTAAAGGCTTATAGTGCCTGCATATTTCAATGTCTTCTTACTGAAATCGGTACACCTTGTTTGCTGTAGCATAGACTAGATCCAGGCCTGCTGAATCTAGCTTTGTTTGCATAACTTGAACAATAATCCAAAGTATTCAATTGTATTTATTACTGCTTGGTAGTAACTTGATTAAAGTGTAGCTATCATTCTAAGTCTTTTGGATTAAGCACTTGGGCTTCAGACCAGTTGTTTTACATTAGGAAGGTTTGTGGCCTGCACTGTGGTGGCAGGACAGGTAGCTTACATCCTTCTAAGTTGGGAACGGCTGATTGAGGGCTCAGTGTCTGTTATTCTAAAAGTGTATTAGTTCTGGTTTAAGCACTTGGGCTTCAGGCCAGTTATTTTACATTAAGAGGGTTTGTGGTCTGCACTCTTGTGGGAGGAGAGGCTGGACTCTGCCCTTCTGAGCTGGGAATTTCTGGTTACTATAATTGGTACACCTTGTTTGCTGTAGCATAGACTAGATCCAGGCCTGCTGAATCTAGCTTTATTTCTATGCTTGTTGTTTGTTTGCTTGTTATTTCCCTGAAAAGTTAATTCCACCTAAAATGTGGCTTTTCAGCACTTCTGTGGATACCTAGTGATATCTGCATTGCTTACTGTACTTATTTCCTTGTTTCACTTGAAAGAAAGTTACTGTCTGTCATTTTTGCATTAAAGTTACCTGTAACACATTGCATTTAAGTTACCTGGCACTTGCTCACTAAAGCAATTATATAAGTCAGCACTAAAAAAATTAAAAGCACTACACCCTCACAAACTCCCCTTGAGTACCTTGTTCCCCATTGGCCCTTTTTTCAATTATAAAGGAATTCCCAATACTATTCTAGCATGTCCAAAGGTCAGTTGTCAATCTCCTCTCCGGTCCAGCTGGTGAATCTGGGAATCTTGAGGCAATGTTACAACTGCCTCATGTACACAGACAACCCTCTCCTCCTCCCAACAAATTCCAACACATGTGAGAGATGCAACCATATAGCCAAACTGGAGGCTAAGCTCTCTCAACTCAGTACTGGCGTAACCAGTCAGGAGGAGAAGGAAACCACACTCACTACAATTCCAGTCTCACATAGACCTACCACGACAGCAAACCCAACACATAAACACATAAAAACATACTCGGAGGCTCTAAATAAAAATCTGCCTAAGCAGCAGAGACCTCCAAAGCAGACACCCAAGCAACCACTACCCCAAAACAAAACACGTGCAACACATAGCTCACAAAGCCAGTGTGCCGAACGGTCACAGCCCTTAAGGCTAAACAACACACCTGATACACTTGTAATAGGTGACTCTATCATCAGGCACACTGACGTCCCGCTCACCAGGCTGAACAAGGAGAAGGTCATGGTGAGCTGCCTGTCGGACGCTAGGATCCGCCACATAACACAAGCACTCAGGTCACTCCAAGGCAAGTACAAATATGACTCAGTCATTGTCCATGCTGGTGTGAATGACCTGAGATGTACCTCCCTGGACTACATGAAAAGAGACATAGAGGAGCTCTCGGAGCATGTAGCCCAGGCCGGTATGCCCCTGACCGTGAGTAGCATCTTACCCTCACCAAGAATGATGCCACAATATGAAGACAAGATGATCAATTTCAACAACTGGCTTAAGTATTGGTGTCATTCAAAGGGGATCCAATGCCTGTCAGCCTGGGATGACATGTTCGACAAGCCACGATGCTTCGCTAGGGATGGCTTGCACCTGTCACCCCTGGGCATTCGGATATTGGCAAAGGCTCTTGCTACCCCAATAATGCCTTTTTAGGCAAGGCTAAAAAGACAAACCCACCTCCATAGGTATCACAAGGGATAAGAAACTAAGAGTAATGCTACTCAACGCCAGAAGTCTAAACCTCAAGATGCACGCACTCAAAACTCTCCTTAGCATGGAGAACATCGATATCTGTGCAGTAACAGAAACTTGGTTCAAGGCTCCCAAGAGCACCCCAGCACTACCAGGTTATACCTCATACCATGCTTTTCGGCCCCAAAACTTGGGCCGAACCACAAAAGGAGGGGGAGTATCAATATTCGTGAAAGATATCCACACCTCCAGGTTGGTGGCACAGCACGAAGCATCAGAGATTATCCATGTGCAACTAACAGTGGGTAAAACTGCCTTCCAGTTTATAGCCTGCTACAGACCACCCTCCCAAACCCAGGAACCCCACTCGGCCTTCCTGAGAACACTGGAAAATATGAAGGTCTCTCCAAGTACCATTATATTGGGCGACTTCAACTACCCAAACATAGACTGGGAGCATTACTCTAGCTCCAACACCCTGGCCCAAAGGTTCCTAGAATTTATAAACTCAAATGCTATGGAACAACTTGTTACCACTCCCACAAGAGGGGAAAACATACTGGACCTGATCATCACCAACATGGGGACTTTATGCTCCAGACCAGAAGTGTATCCCTCACTGGTAAGATCAGACCATAAACTAATCTCACTGGATATTCACATCCCGATCCCACCTCCTGCCCAGAAAACCACAGTGAAAAACTTCTCTAAAGGAAATTTCACACTCCTCAAAACTGAGGTGGAATCCTTCAAAGCCCCCGGGCCTGTGGAAAATATGGCCCAGACCACAGAATCCTTTATAAACGCATTCTATGAACACCTTCAGGAATGCATGAATCATGCAATCCCAAATAAAACCAAGACCCAATTCTCCAAAGGCAGACATCCTGTGTGGTGGACCCCAGCCATAAACAAACTATACAATAGAAGGAGGAAGCTACTACATGATAGAGCAAAATCCCAAAAAGGAAAGGCATCTCTGATCAGTATTAGCAAAAAACTACGGGCACTCATAAAATCGTCTAAGGCCAGCTTTGAGAGAAAAATTGCACAGGACACTAAGGATAATTACAAGGCTTTCTTTAGTTATGTTAGGAACCTGGGTGGAAATTCCCAGATATGCTCAGAATTAGTCCAAAATGACAAAAAATACACCGAACCCACAGACATTGCCAACATGCTAGCTGACAGGTTCAGCGCAAACTTCTCCCCCCCCCCCCACCAAAAGGGCAAATATCTATCCCAGCAGAGTGCTGCCCCCCCTGACATCTCAGATGCTCAGGTAAGAGCCGCCCTCTCCAAAGCAAAAAACACAGCATCAATGGGACCAGACGGTGTCCCAGGCAGCGTCCTGCATGAACTCCATGAAGAACTAAACCCAACATAAAACTACTGTTCAATCTCAGCCTTACTACAGGATATGTACCCAAAGAGTGGCATACAGCAACAGTGGTCCCTCTCCACAAAGGTGGTGCCTCAACGGATCCTGGAAACTATTGCCCCATAAGCCTGACTAGCTTGGTCTGCAAAGCTATGGAAAGAATCATCATGGACCTCATAAATAAAGATATTTGGGACCTACAGACACTGGATCCTACCCATTTCGGCTTTATAAGGGCAGATCCCGCCTCTTAAACCTGGTCAATTTCTTTGAAACAGTCACCAAGGCCATTGACGAGGGGAAGGTGGACCACACAGCCTACCTGGAGCTCGCAAAAGCCTTCGATACAATACCCCACTCGGGCATTATAGATAAGCTCACCAGCTTAAATATAAACCCCTATGTCACTAGATGGGTTGCAAACTGGCTCAAGGATGGAACCCACATGGTTAGAGTTGCTGGAGCCATGTCAGACTCCAAACCAGTTACAAGTGGCGTCCCACAAGGCTCAGTCCTGGGACCTCTCTTGTTCGGTATATATTTCTCGGAGGTACAGGCCAACACGGAAGGACTGTGGCTGACCAAGTTCACTGATAACTGCAAACTGGGCACCATAATCGACTCTCCAGCGGACACAAGTATCCTCCAAAAGGGCCTCATAGAAACAGTCAACTGGTGCCAGAGCCATGGCCTCAAGCTAAATGCCAAAAAGTGTATAGTCATCCCCTTTGGCAAAAACAAAGTGCCCACAAATTACCACATAGGTGGTAATCCATTAAGTACAGAAGAAGTAATTAGGGACCTGGGGACCCAAGTTGATAGCAATCTCTCATTTGACAACCACGTGGCCAAAGTGGTTAGAAAAACATTTTATATAGCCCACCTAATCATGAAGGGATTCACATCTAGATCAGGGGAGGTCATCATGCCTCTTTACTCATCCCTCTTCAGGCCCATAATTTAGTATAATGCCCCTTTTGGGATGTACCTTACCAGACACCTGCAGCAACTGGAAAGTCCCCAAAAGTACCTCACCAAGAGGATCAAAGGGCTCAAACAGATGCCATATGCTGCCCGGTTAAAGAAATTCCAGCTCTACTCACTGGCATACCGCCTGCTCAGAGGCGATCTGTGCCTGACGTATAAAGCCATGTCCAACCTGGAATTAATGGACATGCTGCACCTCAGAAAATCCAAATCCCATTGAGCCATGCGCTTGAGAGACTTGAACCTCAGCACTGAAATAAATAGGACATGCTGGAGGGACAGATTCATAACCCAGAGGCTCCCTTCACTCTGGAATAAAATAAAATCCCAGTCCAGGTTAGGCAGAGTCCCTCATTGACTCTCTTCAAGAGGAATCTTGATAAGTGGATGGAAGATCGTAGGTTTACCCCAGGTATCACTTCTGTGTCACTGTTAGACAGAGGCACAGTATACTAACCTCGAAAAAGGGCATAGCAAAATTAATTTAAAATGGGTGGCGAAAGCCAAACACACTCTGGCTAGGCTTATAAATGCCCTAGGGCAGATAGCCTAGTATGAACCTATGAACCTATGTTACAAATGCAAAAACAACACTGCTCCAAAGTGGAATAATTTCTTCAGCTCCAATGGTACCTAAATAAAATGAAAAAATAATTAGCTTCAATAATAGATTAAATAGCTGATGTCAATCCAGGGTTTTCCAGTATGTCTCAGCAAGGAACGAGATGCTTGATACTCAATGTGCCTGCTAAGGATGACCTGTACCTTTCTTTCAAAGGATTCCACATACTGCCTAAAACCTCTACTACTCCCTGGGCCCCTTTTTAGACCTTCCATTTCATGGACATTCTGATGTAACTAACATATCAGTCCTAAATTCTGATCATATTAGTGTTTCTCTCCTTAGTGACAGAATTCTGAACAAAACCTTGACTGATTTCGAGCACTTCTGCATTTGGAAAACATCCATGTCTGAGAAGTTACTAAGACCTGGCATAAACCCTGTATACTTGGGTTTTGCACTTTTTATAACTTCAGGCCCAAAATGGCAGCTGTCATCATATTCTGTCAAGGATCATATTACCTCCAGTCAGATTCCTAGGAACCCAAAAACTGAACACAGTGATCTACAAACCGTTATAGATGGGATTAACTATCCTAACATGTCACGGAACACTTTATTTGTCCATTGATGGCCACTTAAGATTCCTCAGTGTTCTAAATGATCTCTCTATAAGCACAAACTCCATTACTTTGGATGACTTTACCATTCAATAAACTAGGGCACCTCTACTTCCAAAATAGGATATGCCCAAACATTTCTACCCTTTATAAACAAAAACTCGCCTAAGCAGTTGGTGAACAAACCTCCTAGAGGGCACAGTATTCTTGACCCAATTCTTTCGGATATGTCAGCTTTATGTATTGCTTCGCTGGTAACTCTTTCCCCAGTGAAGTCGAACTACAAGTGACCTTCTCCTTTAAAATCCTAAAATCCCCTATAGTTACCACATTGATTTTAAGGACCACAACATGCCATCCTCAAGCTACTCTATGATGAAACTCCAAAATTCGCTTACCACTGCACTGCATCCAACCTTGATATAGTAGCAAGTTTCACTAAACAAATCTACACCCATTTAGAAAAATGCATAGAGCTAGCAATTCCTATCAGAACCAAGTATCATGAGAAAAAAATCACCCTGATAGTTTGCCACTATCAATAAACCCTAAACATAAGTAAGAAGAGTCTTAGTTACACAGCAGATCCAAAGCCCATCTTCTAAATTAAAATATCAAAAGCATTAAAAAAAAGAAAAACACCACTAAGTCCACTAATGAAGTCCATGACCTTAGGCTGGCCTCTGAAGACAAAGATAATTATATAACCTTCTTTAACTATGTTAGAAAACTAAGAAACAATACCCTACATTGCTCTAAACATATGCATAATGGACCGCCTATTGACTTGAACTATAAGACATTACAAATACCATTGAAAGCAAATTTGGTGTCAATTTCACATCCCAGGATTTCTATCTAAAGCCCTGAAATACCAGATCCCTTTATTCCCCCAGCTATCTCTAAAGATTATATACTGAAAGTGCTAATCAACACTAAAAATACTTCTTCGGTGGAAACTGACAATATATCTGGGTGCTTAATTAATTGTGTTAAACATGCCCTTGCAAGCCTACTCCTTAAACTGTTTAACCTACGTTAATCTAATGGTTGAACCCCTGATGACTGCCACAGAGCAATGATAACACCCCTCCATAAAGGGGGCCTTACAACTGACCAAGGTAATTATGGACTGATCAGCCTTACAAGCATCATCTGCCAAACCATGGAATGTATTATAAGTAACCTCACAGACTATGATATTATATATATTATTAGCCTTGACCATTGGCAGTTTGGCTTTGTGAAGGGGAGACCTTGCCTTCTGAATATGATAAACTTCTTTGAAAGGGCTGTGGATGTTGTATACAATAGCCATGCTGCACATCTAGTTCTCCTGACCTGGCCAAGAAGACCATTCTCCAGAATGGCATCATGCAGAAGCTAAATGCTTTAATAATCAACCTATATGTGGTGAGATGAATATCAAACTGTCTGAAAGATAGTACCTACACAATGCAAGTTACAGACACCCCATCAGGAAGTATAAAAGTGACCAATAGTGTCCCTCAGGGTTCAGACTGGGATCTTCGGCCTTTACTTCTCAGATATCCAAGCAGGCAGCGAAGATATCTAACTAACAAAGTCTGTACGTGACTGCATATTGGCAGTTGTTGTTGCCACCCTTTGACACCCAAATCCTACAGAATGAACTACCTCAAATAAACTGTTGGTGTACTAAAACTGGCTTCAAACTATATGCTAAAAAGTGTAGCATCACAACTTTTATCGGCAAACCTGTTCCTCATCATACTGTATAGACATCACACTGCTGCAAACTGAAATTCTGGTCAGGAACCTAGGAGCCTGAGATGATAATTCCTACATTTTTGACCATCATCTGTCAACAGTTGTCAGGAAATCCTTTTATTTAGCTCAGCTACATGCCAAAGAAATGCAGGATCTAAACAGGTAATCAATCTTTTAAACTCAGCATTGATCACACCAATTATTGAATTTGATGTCCCTTTCAGGATTCATGTCACTAAGCATATCAAGCAGTTATAAAAAAAAAAGATTCCAAAGTTTCTTAAATAAAATTATTACAGGCCTAAAGTCCCTGAATTATCAAAACAGGCTGGAAAATCCATCCTTTTATTCAATGTCTCTTAAACTTTTGCAGGGAAATCTCTGCCTTGTTTACTGTGCCATTAGAGGAACAGCTGTCTTGGACATCCTGTATCTCCATAAGTCCAATCGTTCTACCAGTATTGAATCAGGAGGTCTATATCTTTACCAACAGATAAATTAAACATGGTGGAGGGGCAGGTTTAGAACACAGTGCCTCACTAACCTCTGGAATAAACTTCTCCTGCATGTTAAGCAGCACATCTCACTATCTTTCTTTAATTATAACACAGATGACTGGATGGAATTTCAAAAATGTACTTCAATATTGATTGATATTGCCCTCCTGTAGAGAGGAGTTGTGGCCTGAGAGAAGATGCTGGTATGGTGTAAATGGTCACGAGGCTCAATAATATTGGAATAGCTATGAAATCTAGGCAATATATGCAATAAGTAGTCTTCATATGGGAGGCAGGAGAGACCAGAGTACAATGAATCCAGTACTGAGGCATAGACTTATTAACATCTGATGTCAATGATGACCTGAGGAGATCATCAAAGAGGATGGGTGGAGACAAGCTGTGGACCAATAACCTATCATATGAGATGGCTAAGCTAGTACAGAGTATGGGCAGGGAAGTGGTTGAGAAGTGTTAGGACAAGGCACTACAGGTAGCATTCTCAGAAGTGTTAATTTTGCCATTGACCAACACATGAAATAGAAATGGCAAGTCATGGTGGATATTTTATTTTTATTTTTATTGACTGAGGTAGAGCACTGATCCCTAAGGACCTTTTTCAGACTTAACCTAGCAACACAGTCTAGTTGCGTGACTTACTCAGAGCCACATTGTAGGCAAATGGTTGCTAAGGAAATGAAGCCGTGGACTACAGGAAGAGTGCATTAGGGAGTCCACTAAATGTATGCAGCAGTGCACAAGGGAGAAGAGGCCCATATGAGTATGAACGAGAACTGGCAGAGACATCAGTTCTCTTTTAGGGACAGATTTCATCTTAGCTTTGAAGAAAGAACAGTGATCAGATTCGAGCTGGAAGGCTCACCTCAGTGATTGTACCTTTAAACTAAGTTGAAGAGGAAAGGGGTCAAAGAAGTTTCAGACTGGGATTAGATTCTCATATACTAGGCAAAAGGAGAAGGCAGACATAGAACACAAATATATATATATATATATATATATATATATATATATATATATATATATATATATATATATAAGTGCAGAAGAAAATTAATGGGTAACAATTTTTGCAATGCATTTATAAATATCATCAGCAAAAAATTCTAAAAACATGACACACAGCTGATTTGGAAGACCAGTAGGCATGATCAGAGAAAAACTGAGAAACATAAGACAGGATAAGTCACCTATGTAATGGAATGCGGTAGCCAGGAAGCATGCTGTTTGATGGCTTCTGACAAGGAAGTAGGAAGATTGAAATAAAATACAAATGAAGACAGAGAGGTTCTAAAGCAGTCTTTGGAAAGGTCTGCCAGTAATTCATAGAAGGATTGTTGAAGTTTTAGAATGAGTGGGTAGGGAGAGAGAAGAAGCAGTCTTCAAGATTATATTAAGTAGAGTCTAGTAAAATCTGCACCTATACAAAATAAGACCCTACAGGACTCTGTGATAGAATGATTTTACAGCTTGGTATAACTGTAGTGGATCTTCTGAGAGCTAAGTAAAGTTGACAATATTTGTGCAAAATAGTAAATTTGCAAAAAAAAAAAAAATACCCAGGGGCATTTAAAATCTGTACTTGTAGAGTGGTCTAAGCCAAAGGCAGTGCTAAATAGCTAAAAGCATGTTGATAAATAATAAGAGACAATTCAAAAATGAAGAAAGAAGACTACGAAACACCAGGCAGTCAGGGTCAGTTCAAATAGGAGGACCGATTCCATATTAGTAGAAAAGAAGGGATAAATAATCAGAAATGGAACAATCTTAATCTAGCTGAAGGACCAGAAAAAGAGCAGCAGACAATGTTACTTAAAGAAACTGAGAGGATATTCATTTTCTGCACATTTCTGCAATGTTGATGTACACGATAGTTAATAGTGAATCATTATGAGTGACTGGACTGAGCCTTGGATGCAAAGTAACCAGCAGGATTACATAAATGGTATGGTAAAGTGCACAAGTGTAAGACTGATGGTGCCATGCAGTTTAGATTACAGTCACATGCATGAATAAATGTATGTTTATCATTAAACAAAGAGGACATTTCCTCAGAACAATGCATGATATGGTCTGGGGGTCGGAGTGAATGCATACTGTACAAATGAGCAGCCTGTGCTTTCTTTTATATTGAAATAGTAGGACTTTCTTTCATATTCTAATTGAGTCCACACCTCCTGACTATTAGTGTATCCTGCTTCTCAATGGCCTTCTCATTCTGTTATTCTGGCTGGATGTAGCCTTTGTTTATGGGGTCAGGCTCGGATAGTGTTGTACTATTACTATGTATGGCTTAGCTTTTTATTGTGTTTTATTGACTTATTTTGAGTCGTTGGTGATCAGCATGACCAAAGCATGTAATTTTGCCAAACAGAATATGCACTCCCTCCCACATCATACAGACACATTTCTGGCCTACACTGCTCTGAGAACACAGGCCATAGGAGAGGACTCTCAATTACAACTAAGTACCATTTCCAAAGTGTGGTCTGTGCAACCCCTCCCCTTGAGGAAGGAAAGGAATCATTCAGTTGCTCATTTATCCCTCCTCCATTTAGCTCTCTGGCTGCCAAACCGCTATTCAAACCTGTGTCACCAGCTGTAAAGATGGCTGCTGCCATCTACCAAAAATTGTACAACAAGCCAGTCTGATGGATATGGGGCAGATTATATGCATCATGCTATGACCTGAGACTTCCAGGAGACAAGAATGAAAATCCCACTGCCTACACTTATATTACAGGTTTATTTCCCAGGGATAAAGAAGATATTTTTCATAAAAGTAGATGTGGTAACATTGGATTAGAGACAGGAGTTGGTGATGACTAGAGTTGGAAGACATTTCTAAGCTTGAAAGACAGCTGATAGATCAAGGTTATTGACGCTGTTATTGTGAAGTAACTGTAACAGCTTAGATTTCAAATTCAAAGAAACCAGTGCATCACTGGGCAGTAAAGAGTTGATCAATGGCACAGGTGAAAAGGCTGAAAGAAACAGCAATAAAACAAACTAACCAAACCACTTTCATCACTGAGAACTAGCTCCGTACTCTCCGTATCGAGCAAAACAAAACAATAACAGCTCTAATAAAAGCTCCAATGACTCCAATAACTTTTATAACTTTTTAACTTTAATGACCTTAGTGTTAGCACTTTCATTTAACTTAATATTAAACTTCATCAGACATTACTATTTTTCTTACAATTCCATTTAAATAACAGCAGCTTTCATTTGATTGGTCCCCGACATACCCACCTACTTACACATTATGTGAAAAACACAGGTGAAAAGGCGTAAGAACTATTGCTGGTGTTAATATTACCAGACATTGGCAGCTTGAGGAAAGTAAAAAAAAAAATGTGTAGCTTATGAAAGAGGCAAGATGACATGCCACAATCATGAACTGTGACAGTTAAAACTTGAATTTAGGGTCTATACATGAAGGCCAGAGAATTATATGAAGAGGATCTCCAACCCACACATAGACTACCTGGACTTCAGTATGGCCTTTGACTCGGTAACACACTGGTATGAAAGCTGCAGACTCTGTAGGGCTGGGAATGGAATGGGATATAGAAACTGCATTACATTATGATAGAAGGTTAGGACAGGCTGGTATTGGTAATAGATATGATATCAGGAATAAACAGAGTAACTGATATAGTATTACAGGAACTGATCTCTTGTACAGTAATTCCCAATGTTTTCATTTTCAGATGTATATGAGGGGATAGAGAATAGCACCAAACATTTCTGTCATGGCACAAAGCAATGGCAGAGAGTGGAATGGAAAAGTCTTAGAAAATATGTGGAAGGACTAAATAAGTAGACAAAAAAAAAAAAGACAACCCATGAGGTTCACTGAAGGCAATTCAAAATGATGTGCTTAGGTTACAACAACCCTGGTGTGATATGTCATCTGGGGGATGAAGAATGCAAAGTTCATATGTCTGTAAGTATAATTTTCATTGCAAAATACCTTGCAGGAAAGCTCACTATCATATTACATCTGAGCATTTAGATTCACTCACCTTATGTGTGTCTTTTCTCAGGCAGAATTTGTGAAAGCAGTGGTATCTTCAGTGTGAGGAGGCAAATATGGTTTCTCATTTGCTAGTTACCGATGTTGGACAGCACAAGTCTCCATTATGTGTTTCATTGTTCACTGTTCATTATTGTCATTGGTTCTTAGAACCAACATTTCACACAGGAATGAATACCTATGACAGGCAAATAAGTCAGAATAAGCAAAACAAAGATGTACTCATGTAAAACTACCTACATTATTTAAACATCCTTCCTTTTCCAAAAGCAGTATTATATAAAATATGCAAAAAATAAAATAAAGACAAGTTTTCATTTCCAGGTCATTCATAGGAATTCATTAAAAGCCCTAGTGCAAACCATGCAACTTGTGCTAGAAAGATCCTTCCAGCACGATATGCCCATTTGTGATTCAGGAACATGTTAGTGGCAGTGACGTTGGACCTCATTGTTGGCTAATTTGCATATTTCCTGAACTGCAAGTACTACCAGAATGTGCACATCATGGCTGATCTGCATGCTGCAGTAGTATTCTGCTGTTCAGGTAGGCAATAGAAGCCCCCTCCAGTCACTGTCTGACACACGCACATGTACACAAGGGTACAAACATACAAGCGCACACACACACACACACACACACACACACACACACACACACACACACACACACACACACACACACACACACACACACACACACACACACACACACACACACACACACACACACACACACACATACTCACTAGAGTCCCTGTAACTATCTCCACAGTCTGCTGATTCCTGCTCCACGCCCTTATAGTTTAATGCTATTATGACATATATGATGTAGGCCATGGTGGTCTAGTGTATCCTCCCACCCTCTGATCCCTGTTACAAAGTTGGTACCATTACTGCACTTTTAAGAGTCAGCCTTGGTGGTCTAGTGGTCCTTCCTTCCCCTGTATTACTATCGGTGCCATTATTGCATCTAAGACTAAAGTCTTGGTATCCAGTGGTTTACCCCCAGTTCTCATCATGCTGTAAGTTCCTTAGGGAACTTTAAGGGGTATTTCCTGATAGCCGATTGTATTCCACCCACCCCAGTCTCCATGATAGTGCTGGTGCTATTACAGTACTTTAGAGAATCATCACTGGTGCCTGGTGTTTCCCGTTATCCCTATTCCTAAAGTATCGGTGCCATCACATCAATGTATTCCCTAGTGGTATACTGGTCCCCCCTCCCCACCCATACTCTGTGGTTAGTGCCTTTATGGCACTTAAGACTTGTGTCTGGTGTGACCCCTATCTCCATCATGCTGTTCTATGTTTTATGACACTATTCGCTGGTGCCCATGGTATTCCTTCTATCTCCATAGTAACAGTGGAGCAGGTATGGTACTTTTAAATATTATTCTTCCTGGTGTCCGGTGGTTACCCCACCCCCCCATTCCACATTTTGATGATTGTACCAATATGGCAATTTTACTGTAAAGCCCTGGTGTATATTGGGTCTCTTACCACATTTGTGCTCATGATTGAACATGGCCTTCTGGCTGTGTTCACTACTGTCACATGTTGAGGATGGACATGCTGAGCTATTCGGTCAAGTGCTTTCTTGAATCGCTTGGCCATATAGATAGCTTCCTGAGACCAGCTCTGGGGAGAGCACACACAGCTAATTAACATATGCCTCTCCCCCTGGAATGCCTCATTTACATTATACATAGCCATGGGTCCACCCTTCGCAGTGCTCCACTTCATTGTATTAATGGACCATGCATCACTGTGTAAATGTGATTCATGAATACAACAAAATACCATGACATGTGCATGGCCGCATACATATGGTGATACATTTATGAATCTGGACCTATGCATTTTTTTATTTTCCTTGTTTTTCATTTATTTCCTTATATTGTTTGTTTTTATCCAAATAAATGTACATTTGACTAAACAGTAAGAAAATAGCCATTTTGCTACACCATGATGCAAGAAAAAACATCAGTGCATACTGAGCAGGAAAACATTGAAAGGTAGGAGGAGATAATTTACTTTGTTACAGAAAGGACATACAAAATATCCACATAAACTATAAAGCTTCAGTATGAGAATGGGAAGTGGGTGCTTACTCACCCCATTCTAATAATAGTGCACAGAAACCCAACAGTTCTATCTTATCAAAGGTAAACCTTGATTATAAAATAACAGAATTTTGTAACAGCCAAGTGTTAAAGCATATATATATATATAGTGTATATATATATATATATATATATATATATATATATATATATATATATATATATATATATAGATAGATAGATACAGCTATAGAAATAGATTTAGATATAGTGAGGTAACAGTCAAGCACTATGTATGTCTGTATGTTCAAGTGGTTTCATTTGAGCTGAAGTCCAAAGTGCCTTCTTTTTACAGTGTAAGTCACTTTAGCCTAAGGTTGGTTTCCACATTTTTTCCTTTTTGGAGTGACATGCAGACCTGACTTTTCACTGTGTGAATTTTCTGGCTGCAGAGCGGTTGAAAGTTGGATTAAAACAGTGACAGTAACAACATTCAATCTAATCAGCCATTTAGGTGTATGTAGGGCTGTACATCTTTTTTGTCGACGTTTACTATTGGGAGTAGAGACGGGCAAAAATTTAATCTGAAAGGAAGCAATACAGATTCAAGTGAAATTATAAAGTGAATGGGCATGTGAAGCCTAGAAAATGGTGACCAGATCTGTTTTTGTGTCCAGTGTTTCTGAAGGAACTTGGCAAACACTACTGTGAGGTGGAACTAACGATGCAAGACAAAGCTCTACCCACCGAGTGATGGTTTTCACTCATTTTGTTTCATATTTATTCAACATCTTAACACAGGAAATCTGGACAAGGCCAAAAATAATAGTGTGACAAAAGTCCAAAAAAATATAGATTTTAAATATTGCTCTTATGAAGTTGGAAGATTGCTATAGTAAAATGTTTTGTGTTGCCATGAATTTTCTAAAGGATATGAAGTCTGAAACTCAAATGTCTTGCCATTCAGTTGACAAATACCTTGCTTAATTACTACTGCCCTTTACTGCTTGATGTTTTGTGTAAAGCATATCTTTGTTACCACAGCTAAACTCTCCTTTATAATGTAACATATTTTTGTATATTGTAATGCCAAGACTTAATATTGTTCTTTGTCCTGTACTGTTTGTGACTTATCTCTGCATATATTTGTAACTAAGATTTAGACTTAATTTAGGCCAAGACTTAACCTTTGATGGACCTATTGTATGCTGTAATCATCTTTGTATTTGCCATCTTTGCTTCCAAATACAGTCCTTCTCTCATAATGTTACACTATTCTCTAATTCCTATACTGTTGGCTACTTATGTAATCACCTTGTATGAAAACCAGATGCTTATTGATTATCAGTACCCAAATGGCCATACTATCACACCAGATGTAAAACAGCCCACCTTTAGCCATACTAATCAATATGGGTCCAACTCTAAGCCTTGCTCACTCTTTTAGCATGCAAACCCCAGGCGCACAAGCTCTAGACAAACTCCTGAAACATATCACTAAGTATAGCCCTAGTCATATACTTGGTGGTGACATTCATCCCAATCCTGGCCCATGCACCTCTGATATATATTCACTAAGTATAGCCTTAGTCTTATACTTGGTGGTGACATTCATCCCAACCCTGGCCCATCCACCTCTGATATAGATTCAATAAGTATAGCCCTAGTCTTATACTTGGTGGTGACACTCATCCCAATCCTGGCCCATCCACCTCTGTTATATATACCCCCTCTATCTGCCACCTAAGCCACAAAACTACAATTAGTAGACCTACCAACTCTCTCCTGGCCTATCATCTCAATATTAGAAGCATCAATAACAAGGTACATAAACTGCATGCACTCCTGGCTGTCCACTCATCTGAGATTTTCTGTCTATCTGAGACCTGGTTAAAACCTACCGCAACTGATAATGAAGTGTTACCACCTGAGTATAACATTCACATGCTAGATCGTGCTTCCAGGAAGGGGGGTAGCTATACTCTATAAATCTGCATTGAATGTGACCATAGATGTTAATCAACCACCTCAAATTAATAACTCAGGAATCCTGGCCACTAAATTGCAAATTAACAAAAGTAAATGCATCAACATTATCTGTATGTGTATTCCTCTGGGTAATAATATAGCCACACTTGAAGATACCCTACACTGGATTTCATGTCATTACCCTATTACTTGGTGACTTTAACATAGTCTGGGCCGTCTGTTCCTCAGAATCCCCTACCACCCACATCAACCTGCATGCATTTACTCAAATCATAACCACCCCAACTAGGCTAGGTAATCCCAAACATAAAGAAAGCATACTAGACTGGGTACTTGTAAATAGTAACCCCCAACTGTATGCTGCTGGTACTCTCCATGATGATCTGAGTGATCACCTTCTTACTTATATAGTTAAGCAAAAAGTCATTATTCCTCATCAATCCTTACTCAGGAAAGTCAGAAACAAAGTAAACTTTGACCCTGTCAAATTCAAACAGGAACTTAACTTCTGTAACTGGTCTATGTTAAAATACCTCCCCTTAGAAGAAGCAGTTGCATATTTTAACAATAGCTTTCTTGATATCCTTCACTTGCATGCATCTGCCCGTTCTAAGTGAATAAAGGCAAAAACTGCCCCATGGCTGTCTAAAGAATCTAGACTAAAAATTTCCAGCAGAAACAAAATCTGGGCTCTATGGCGTTCCACTAAAGACCCCTATAATCATGTTAAATACAGGTAAGCTAGGAATGAGACTAAAAAATCCATTCTACAAGACAAAAAGCAATACTACTGTAATTTACAGACAGCAAACCAGAACAATCCTCAGAAGTTTTGGGCAGGTCTGAATAATCTACTCCATCCTGGAAAAATGTCTACCCCTATGCCCATTGTTACCATTGATAAATCTCCTGAGGATGACTCAGACAATTTTAACCATTTTTTTACAGAGACAATTCAAGCCTTAGCTAGCCAACTACCTCTCAGCTCCCCTGGCCTTATAGTGCCACCCCTAAAAACCTACTCTCTTTCAGCTTCCAACCAGTGTCCACATCACTTATCCATACCTTGCTCAAAAAATTAAAACCCACCACACTCTCAGCTGATCAACTCCCTGCTGAGTACCTTCAAAAATCAGCTGATGTCATAGCCTGTCTAGTATCTATACTAATTAACCACACCATAGCAGAGGCAAATATTTCCACCATTTGGAAAACATCCTATGTAATCCCACTACATAAAGGAGGTTCCTCCACTGAATTCTCCAATTACAGACTGATAGCTATACTTTCTCCACTAGCTAAGATTATGGAAAAATGTATACACAAACAACTCATGCACCATTTAATTCAGAATCACCTCATGGCCGATACCCAACATGGCTTCCATCCACACCACAGCACAACCACAGCCCTACTAGCATTCACCAATATCATTAATAATAATCGTAACAATAATCAAATATCCTCAGCCCTCTTCTTGGATCTTTCAAAGGCATTTGACATAGTGGATCACCAAGTTTTGATTCACACCCAGCAATCTTTCTGTCTAAATACCAGTGCCATTCAATGGTTTAAATCCTACCTCAGTGGGAGGCAGCAGGCTACTCTCTGGCAGAACAAGCTCTCCAGCCTATTACCCTACACCCTTGGAGTGCCACAAGGTTCCATATTAAGACCTCTACTGTTTTCCATCTTTATAAACAACCTATATACAGTCATCCCGAATGTCAGCTGTATCCAATACGCTGATGATTCCACCCTGATTTGCTCAGCCACATCTCCCTCAGAATTATGATCTGTTACCCAATCCACCTTTAATACTATAGGAACCTGGCTCCTCGAATGTCGTTTGTTGCTAAATCCCAAAAAAACTAAAATGCTGTTATTCTCTTTAAAACAAAGGTCCACACAGTTTACCTTCACCATAAATGCAAAATATGGCACAATAATCATCCCCGACTCCTCTACAAAACTGTTAGGAGTAATAATTGATAATAACCTAAAATTTGACCTTCATGTAAACCAAATGATCAAAACCATTAATAAAAAACTAGGGTCACTGTATAGAATAAAAGCCTTCCTAACCCCTCCTGCAATGGTTGCCATAGCTCACTCCCACCTTCTTTCAACACTTTTATATGCACCCCCCCTTCTCTCTAATAAAACTGTACTTAATAGACTCTCAATCTGTTACAACCACATTGCCAGGTTTTCCACTGGCCTACCTTTTAGAACACACCATTGTGTCAACCTTAAACAGCTTGGGTGGCTAGAACTTCCCAGTCTAATCCAATATAACCTTTTGATTATGGCTAATAAAATCCTCTATTATCCAGATAACACACCAGCTCTTAAAAATAAGATCACCCCCCACAGAATTCCAAGACTGCTCCGATCCTCAAACAGACTACAAATTAAGACAATTAAAATTAACAATGTAGCTGGTGACTCCCTCTTTGCAAACTCTGCAGGCAGAGCATGGAACCTCCTAACAGCTGACATTACTTTGCTCTCCTCCCTATCCCAATTCAAAGCTAAAGTTAAACAACATCTGGCACTAAACTGGCTTTGCCACTGTAACAAGCCTGGCTAATTTTCACCATGAATGTATATAATCTATTAATCAAATTACTGTTATTTTTTCCCCTGTTTCCAGGGGTAACTCAAACTTGTGATATTGTCTATTTCATGTCTCCTTATGTCATTTGTAAATATCTCATCTGTAATATGTCTTCTTTGTTTGTAAGTTACGCCAAATACCAGTCACTTAAATGGAGATTATAATAGCAGCAAAATCTCATCCAGATGACAGTAATACTGAGAAAAGCAGCAGTACTTGAAAAAATAGCAGCGAAACCTCAGATAAAATGAACGCTCTTTAATACACTTAACAAAACCAAAGACTTCATCAGACAACATAAAAACATAATAAACAGGTTTAAATACTCCCTTGAAGTGATTAAAAACTACTGGATTGGATAAATTTTATTTCAAACACACCTATTATATCTGTACTTCATGTGATTCATTAATATTCATGAGTTTCATAAAGTGCAAAACTCCTATGTTAAAAACTCCTGTGTTAAAACCATCATTTTTCCTATAAACTGCTCCTACATGAATACTTATTACAAATTTGAAAAATACATAAACAAATTGTAAAAACAATGTAATTTAAAACCACTTTTGATATAAAAATATATATATCCAAATACACATATTGAATGAAACCTGTGGATCCACAATGTTAATATGCCCTCTAGTGACCATGATTGGAATTGCATTATATTTTGTTTGCCCTTATTTTTAAAAGGGGAGTTATAGTCAAAAAATCATTCATTCCAGGGCTGTTGTTGGAATCCAGGTAGACCTGCCACCATAGTTCTCTATTTTCGAGGATTTCTTCCCATAAACCTCCCCTGATATCAGGTTTTACCTGGTCCAACACAAAGAATACATATTTAGCTCCAGTGCATCCAATGCTGTGTTTATATAATGCGTTGGTAGCTTTAGCCCTGGAGATGTCATAATAATGCTAGTCTTTCCAACATAAAAAGACTGGCAGATTTGACAAATAGCTATATACACTACCCCCCTACTATCACAATTATAGTGGTCCTTACTATAAAATCCTTACTTTTTCCTACTGTCTATATTTATTTCCGATCTATCGACAATATATGGGCATTGATGACATCTACCACACTTATATGTCCCCCATCTCCTGTGAATACCCTCCTTTTCTTTTTTCTTATTTCTTTCGAGTATATTTCCTATATTAGATGGATTTTTGAATACAATCTTGGGTGTCATTTTGGTTATCTCCTCAATGTCCGTAATAGAACTAAATTTATTCCATTCTTTTTTGAAAATGTCACATAATTTTACATTGGAGTTGTTATATTCCAAGACCAGACTCCTATTGTAATTGGATAGGATATTCTCATTGTTGTTATTACATTCTACAGTTGGCCCCTTATTCATTTTCATTTCATTGCCCCTGCCTAATATGGGCTTAAATCTATCCAGCCTTCCATCCTCTACTTCTTTTCTTAAATTCCTTATAAATTCTTCTGGATAACCTCGTTCCCTGAACATGTTGTGTAATAATGTACATTCTTCCTGAAAATCTATATCATTAGAAGTCATTGCAAATTGTCCTTTGACTATGTTCTTTTACTGTGGTATGGGTGGGCACTGTTGAAATGTAAATAAGAATTTATCCTTCCTATACACCTTGCTCTCAAACTTGCCTGTATTTTTGTATACTCAATATCCAAATACTTCAAGCTTTGTACTTATAGTATAGGTGAACCTCAAGTATGTAGTAGTACTACTGGATATAATCCATTCCAAAAAGGACAATGTCGTCCAGAAACCTGTATATGTCTTCTTTGTTATTACTTATCTGTCTATCTTAGTAATATGCCTTCTTTGTTATGACTTATCTGTCTACCTTGGAGCTTTTCTCCCTGGGCCTCCACTGAAAATGGACATTAATCCAGTTGTACTATCCCAGTCAAAAAATGTAAAAAAAAAAAATATATATATATATATATATATATATATATATATATATATATAAAAATATATATATATATATATATACGTATGTGTGTGTGTGTGTGATATATATATATATATATATATATATATATATATATATATATATATATATTTTTTTTTTTTTTTTTTTTTTTTTCCCATCAACATAAAACAAAGTTCACCCTGTCCACATTCAAGCACAACTTGGATCTTTGGATGGATAATAGGAAATTTATTACAGGACTCCCCTTTGTCCTACTAATGGACAGAGGCAACTCCTAAATACTTTATCCTATGCACAGAACCCTTCAAATTATCTATGGTATAATCCCAGTTATTCTCATTAGGGGCAATATATAATTATCTACCTCATGATATGCAAGGCCAAATGGGATTGGTTAATTCATGCACCAAAAGGGAAAACTGGCTAGGCTTAAAATGTCTCTCAACTGCAGCTACCAAGTAATTTCCTATGAACCTATCTATATCTATATCTATATCTATATCTATATCTATATCTATATCTATATTTATCTGTCTAGGTGCATGCCCCTTCATCAATCAGGCATCACAAACTGACTAATTGAGCACCATTGCTTGAAAAAAAACTACTAAAAAAAATCTCCTTAAAATGCCCCAGGGCATCTGCAGACTTCCTGCTAATTATGTATACCAACTCTGAGAGTACATTTCAGTGAGAAAAGGGCAAAGTCCCCAGTCCCCACTGTACTGTACTGTAATCTCATGCAAGAAAAAAAGTAAGTATGCAATATCAGCAGATTTTCATTCACACTTGCCAGCTTTTTTCTTGAGAGACAAATATACCTTCAATGTCAGAACTGTAAACCATATATAAAACTGCATATGTATATATGTGTATAGATAGATAATGATTGAAAATGTTCTCAGTTGCTAGATTTAATTAATGTGTATCCATCTATCTTTCTATCTATCTATCTATCTATCTATCTATCTATCTATCTATCTATCTATCTTTCAAAACTACTTTGCTTTTCCAGTAAATATCAAGGAATGTTGGAAAACAGAATAAGTAATAAAAACTGACTGCCAGTTAGCTATCTCAATATAAGCCATACCTAGACAAATCAACAGTAAGCAGGTAGGACTGTTGCCATTAATGTATTTCAAGGTAATATCAAGAGAATAGCGGTCTTCACCAACTTTGTTTGCTTTGTTGGAACAAGGCTCAGGCTTGAGCTTTTCTATTGGTTGGATTGTTTGAAAACTGTTTTACTTGTTGATATTTAAATGCTTGGGTTTGTGCTCAGTTTACCAGAACTGCTCAGAGTTTGGCCTGGTTAGCTAGAGATCTGAAGTCAGTCTGAATGAAATCCAAGGCATCCTTTGAATTCTACTGGAAAATAACTATTTTTTTCTACCTTCTTTGCAGTTTTAAACTGTTTGCAACTGTTATGCTGTCTATTTTAAACTGTTTTCATTGTTTGTGGCTATGTTTTCTGCAATAACAATTTACAGCACTTGAGCAATTTATAGCATAGGCTACATTCAGACTTTCTGAATCTAGACTGTTTGGCATTTTCTAAGCACTAAAGCCAGCCATCTTACATTAAGAAGGCCCTCCTACATCCTTGTGGCAGAAGAGTGTAGTCAAGGACACATCTGAATTGGGGATTGTTGGAACAAGGCTCAGTCTTGGGCTTTCTATTGGTTGGATTGTTTGAAAACTGTTTTACTTAGATGAGATTTAAACACGGTATTTGCATGTTGCTGTGCACAGAGCAATGGGGGTTAGCACTGCTGTGCATAGATGCAAATGCTTAAAAAGTCATATTTTCCCTAGATAACTGCTAGGGAACCCTCCCAAACTTCCCTGCTTCTTGGCAAGCAACGCAGTTGCACACTGATGCCCAGAGAGCAACCCAGCTGCACTTTTTGAGGCACTGGCACATGTTTTTACCCCTAAACCTCCCATAGACTAGCTGATAATTATACTAGCTCTACTACAGAACCAAGTCTATCTAGCCCACCCTCCACCACTTATTACAGAATATGCCTGGCATAATGGAAGGTCACTTTCTCACCATTTCTATAGCCAGCTTGATTGACATGGGTTTCTTGAGGTAATGTAGCAATTGCCTCATGTATACAGACAACCTACTACTCCTAAAACATGCAAATACAATATGTGAGAGATGTATTTATAGTAAGAATCTATAATCAATGCTGTCTCTCTCACGTAACAACAAACCAAATACTAAACAGGTTGTCAGCATCTACACTCTACTTCCCACACAAACCAAGGACACAACACACAAACCCACATAGATGGATGTACTCACTAGAAATATACCAAAAGAGCAAAGACCTCCCAAGGTCAAACCTACTGCAGACAATACAGTCTCAACAGCACCCACTACACATAATAACACATGCATCAGTGTCTCACCCAATAAGCCCTAAGGCAAAACGTATCTAAACCAAATGCCTTGGTTATAGGTGATGCCATAGTGAGACACACAGCTGTTCCCTTCACCGGGCTGGACAAAGAGAATGTCATGGTCAGCTGCCTGTCTGGTGCCAGGATCTGCCAAATTGCACACGTATTCAATTCTCTCAATGAGTACTGTTATGACTCTGTCATAGTTTATTGTTGGAGTGACTTACTTGAGACATACCTTACTGGACTATATGAAGAGAGAGATGATGGAGCTTTCAGATTATGTGTCCCAGGCAGGTATGTTCGTAGCTCTAAGCAGCATTCTTCCCTCACCCAGAATGATGCCACAATACAAACAAAAAATGATTGACTTCAACAACTGGCTTAACTGCTGGCGTCAATCCAGGGGATCCAGTATCTGACAGTCTGGCATGATATGGTCAACAGACCATGCTGCATTGCCAGAGATGGTCTTCACCTGTCACCTCTAGGATTTAGGCTGCTGGCAAAGGTACTTGTCTGCCCCTAGTGCTTTTTTTAGGAAATGTCTTAAGAACAAAATTCCCAACGTAAAAATATCCTCCAGAAACAAACTCAGGGTTATGCTGCTTAATGCTAGGAGTCTAAATCAGAAACAGCACTCACTTGAAGAACTTCTCACCTTGGAAGATGCTGCTGTCTGTGCATTCACAGAGACATGGATCAAAACCTTAGAGAGTACCCCGGCCTTGCAGGGCTATAATGCCTTCCACACATTCAGACCACACAATGAATGTAAAAAGAAACAAGGGAGGAGGAGTATTGATCTTCATTAAAGACATATACACCTCTACACTGGTCAAACAGTGTGACTAACTAGAGTTACTCCAAGTCCAACTAAGTGTAGGAAAGAACCCCCCCCCTCACGTCATTGATGGCTATAGCTCCCCCACCATGAGCCACAAAAATCACACAACCTACCTAGACCTACTTGAGTCACTCTCAGTACAGCCAAATGTCCTGGTCATGGGATGACTTTAACTATCCTTCCATCTACTGGGTAGCATATATGAGCACAAACGTGCTCACCCAAAGATTCCTGGATTTTGTTAACACAAATGTTCTGGAGCAGATAGTCAGCACTCCCACAATGGGCTGTAACATCCTTGACATAGTGCTCACCAACATGGGGGATCGCTGCACCACCCCTGTGTGGGATCCTCCCTGGTAAAGTCCGATCATAAATCAGTCTCATTCGAAGTAACAATCATACCTGACCCATCCTCAGGAGCAAAAAGGTTAACAAATTTCTACTAGCCTACTGAGAGATGGCAGCAATAGTTTCAGACACCCTTCCAACACTGACTGCAATGACCCCTGTACTGAGGTGTACATAAATGTCCTGTATAAATACCTATATAAATGTATAGACTTAGCAGTACCGGAATGGATCAAATCAAGATCCTCATGAAAAAATAAGCCACCCTGGTGGACATCCAGCATAAATAGGTTATACAACAAGAGAAAGAAACTGCTGTCAAAACACAAAAAGAAATGGTCCCAACATAGGAAGAACTTCCTCTAAACCATAAACAAGCAGATTAGACATCTTGTAAAGTCCTCTAAAGCTAATTACAAAATTAAATTAGCATCCCCAGCTAAGCTAAATCACAAAGCATTCTTTAGCTACATCTGAAATCTAAAAGGGAAGGCCCACCTTTATGCTGATCTAGCTGTGGGCAGTACCACTTGGACTGAACTTGAGGACATCGTCAACCTGCTAGAAGACAGGTTTGTGGAAAACTTCACCCCTCTCTCCCCTCTAATCATACCCCATAACATATGTGCCACCAGTCCGCTGCCTAGTACCTTCAGAGTGCAGGTTATAACCGCACTCTCCAAGGCCAAAAACACAGTCTCTATGGGACTGGACAACATCCCAGGCTACCTAATAAATGCTTTAAAACAGGAGTTAGTGGAACCACTGAGCATGCTCTTCAGTATCAGTCAAGGTACTGGCTTTGTCCTACCTTAGTGGAAAACAGCAACTGTAATCCCCTTGCACAAAGGTGTTCCTTCAACTGATCCCGGGAACTATAGACCTATAAGCCTAACCAGCCTTATCTGCAAGCCATGAAGAGAATCATCATGGATCTTATCAACAAGGATGTAAGAGACCATTAACTCTTGATCTGACCTAGTTTGGCTTCATTAATGGCAGATCTTGCCTGCTAAACCTGGTGGACTTCTTTGAGAATGTCACCAAGGCCCTGGGTGAAGGTAAAATAGTTCACACTGTCTATCTAGACCTAGCCAAGGCCTTTGACACAATCCCTCACTCAGACATCATTGAGAAACTCATCCAGATGGGAATTAAACCTTATGCCACTAGATGGGTTTCCAAATAGCTCACACACAGAACACATACAGTCAAAATTGGGGATGCTAACTCTTCTAGGAGACCTGTTACCAGTGGTGTTCCACATTGATCTGTGCTAGGCCCCCTACTGTTTAGTATCTATTTTTCAGAAGTCCAGACAAAAATAGATGGCCTATGGCTTACCAAGTTTGTTGATGACTGCAAACTGGGTGCAATCATCAAATCTCCTAAAGATGTCAACATACTACAAAATGGGCTTACACAGACAAATGATTGGTATCAAAGTGACAGACTTAAATTAATTGCAAAAAATGCATTATCATCCCCTTCAGCAAAGATGAAACCCTGCTAATTACAACATTAATAATATCCCCTAAGTTCAAACACAGTGGTGAGAGATTTAGGAATGCAAGTTGATAACAGCCTTAATTTTGATCATCAGGTGTCCACAGTAATAAGGAAGTTCTTCTAAATTGTACACCTCGTAAGCAAGGGTATAGCATCCAAAGCTAAGGTTATAACTCTTCTGTACTTTCCTCTCATCAGATCAATAATAGAGTACAGTGCTCCCTTCTGTATGTACCTAACCAGACATCTGCATCAACTGAAGAGACCTCAAAGGTTTATCACCAAGAAAATTCAGGTCCTACAGCACATGACATACACAGACAGACTGAAGGCCCTATCACTTTACTCGGTATCGTATAGACTGCTTAGAGGCAACTTGTGCCTGGCCTACATAGCAGTCTTAGACCCTGCCTTGATGAAGCTGCTGTACATTCGCAAATCCAATGGGACAAGATTCATTCGTTCTGGGGATCTTAACCTAGCCTGCTATATGAACAGGACATGCCAGAGAGACAGATATGTCTCCCAGAGGTTGCCACTCTTCTGGAGCAAACTCCCACTTCATGCAAAACATAGCCTCTCAATGACCCTGAACAACTGGATGGGAAACCATAAATTTACACCAGGGTTTTCACCTATGTCTCTTAGATAGGGGCAGCCGATGCTGACCTTAGATTCATGCACAAATATAGACTATATATTTGGCCCATAAGGGAAGAAGGGTATAACATGGCTAGGCTTGTAGATGCCTTATGGTCAATAGCCTAGTGACCTCCTATGATCCTATGATGATTCTATGATCCTAAGTATAGTAAGTTAACAAAGTTCCAAAATGATGAGGACAGGAGTACAAAGAATGAAGGGGACTGGAGTACCTAAAATGAAAGGGACTGGTGAACAGCATCATTACTGTTACACTGATGTACTGTTATAATCAAATATACTGTCTTGTTCAGGAAGGGTCAGTATAAGAGTAAATTATAACATCAGGATAGATGCACAGATAGCACTTGATCTGTTGTTTGAGACGTAGCAATATGTGATCAATGATATTTGTGTGTGTGTGTGTGTGTGTGTGTGTGTGTGTGTGTGTGTGTGTGTGTGTGTGTGTGTGTGTGTGTGTGTATCTGCCTCTCTATCTATCTATCTATCTATCTATCTATCTATCTATCTATCTATCTATCTACCTGTCGATAAGCATATAAGGAACATAGTTATGTATATTTTGTTGTCACACTAAGTGAAGGAAGGATCATACAGAAATGTGATGCTTTTTCTAAAATCAGTTACATTAAAAGTGTGGATAACACCCATGCAAAGATTAACACAGTGTATAAAGGTATTTCCATTGGAGTCTTAGCCATTACAAATCATGTAGAAATAACTGTATCATTCTCATAGTTTTTTTTTTTATTCTGCTTGCAATAAAATAAACCATGTGTTTCAGAGACATGAGAGGTTCAATCACAGCCAGCCAACCCTGTTTACCTTGATCACGCAACTAGGCCTGGAACTCTTTAACAATTAATAGCCAGGAAAGTAGTGCAAGAATGGGAACATATTAAATATGCCACTTGTAGCTATAGCAGCAGCTCTGAAAATACAACATACAACCAAGTTGTGGCCAGAAGGAATGGTGAGTAAAGATAGTGAATGCAAATAATTTATGTGCCTCCCAGAAGCTCTGTGCAATCATGTTTCTTATGAAATGGTAAGAAGGAGAAGTCATGTGGAAGCCTTAACTGGCCATTATACTGGTGTTCTTAGTAATTATTTTTTTTATTAAATTAAACAGTGGAAATGGGAATATATTTATTTATTTATTTATTTATTTCGCATGTGTTTACCAGGAAAGTCCACTGGGCCAAAGTGAGCCCATTTGCAGTGAATGCCTAGGGAGAAAAGCTCCACATAAAGTGTGATCCCTGTGCCCTGGCCCAGCAATCAAGGAGCCTCAATCCTCACCACTAACACCAGTGAGGGGCGTCTCATATAGGAGGAAAGCATAACAAATAACACAGTAAAGTGCAATTTCCCTTATGAGCACACAGAGATCACAGTCAGTCCAGGGCTGGTCACTCCTTCACTCTCCAGGTCTCCAATAAGTCTCCCCACTGGCACAGCTATAGGGTCCAGAGCTCAGCCTATTGGGCAAGCTGAAACACCCAGCACCCTGTCTGTCCAACCAGTGCTTCTTGTCCCTTCCCAGGTAGCTGACATACACACACACACACACACACACACACACACACACACACACACACACACACACACACACACACA
This sequence comes from Protopterus annectens, assembly GCF_019279795.1. NCBI lineage: Eukaryota > Metazoa > Chordata > Ceratodontiformes > Protopteridae > Protopterus > Protopterus annectens. The sequence goes on from NC_056728.1 coordinate 484,821,916, forward strand.
CACACACACACACACACACACACTTTGAGAAGAGTTTATACAACCACACAGACACTCCTGGGAAAGGCTGGCACAGGTTCTCCAGCTATGCCCCCTTTTTCCCAGACTATACGGTAATACCAGCTGCCACCACCCACTAATATTTATCAGCTACTCAAAGGCCATAAAATGGTGTCCAATTATTACTGTGCAATATTATTATCTAATTGGTAGTATAGCCCAGGGCTAAAGCTCTTAAGAGTGGCTTTGTACAATTTTACCAAAGGCATGCAAGTACTCTAAAGAGCTTAAATTATCTCTACAAAAACAGCCACAGTTGAAAGGGTTTAAAATATTTAATAAATAGTCAAAAGTTTTAAGTTGTTTTTGTGTTGTTTAACTGTTGTAGGCTACACAAGTGTGCTAGCCTGTTTAAAGCATTTACAGTGTTTTCTGTTAAATTACTGCTGTTTCTGTTGTAAAAAAAAACAAAAAAATATCCTTGTTTCCCAGATTTTAGGTTTTGCTGAATCCTGGGCTGTGGTATAAGTTCCTGTGTTGCCCATATCCTTACTTGGATAGGAGGAAGCGTCTCTGTTCACCAGTGAGGAGCTTTGAGCAGCCTATCTGTCCCTGGAGGAGTGGTCTCAGCCCAGCAACAAGTAGTCTATTGGCTGTTTTGGGCTAATTCCTATCTCTTTCAAGCTCCCTGCCTTAACACCCACATTTGCTTGGTTTTGCGTGATTTTGAGCATCTCGCAACATCGTGCAATGTCACGCAGCGCCGTTTAAGCAGTTTTAAACTATTCCCGGCTCCACAAAGTCTGCTCTTCAATTTTTCCCTTAGAACTAGTCAAACTCTCAAAATAAGCACTCCACCTTTATTCTACAGCCCAGCACTTGCTCAAATTTCTCAGTAAGAACTAACAAACTGTAGCACTACACCCCCTTATACTATCCAGAAGTGCAAGGCTCCCTATTCCTCCATTCCGGGCAATCAATAAATCACTTCTTTAAACCATCCAGGCATGTCCAAAGCGTGGTTTCAGGTATACTTTCCAGTCCAGCTGGTGAATCTGAGAATCTTGAGGCAATGTTACAATTGCCTTATGTACACAGACAACCCTCTCCTCCTTCCAACAAACTCAAATATATGTGAGAGATGCAACTATACAGCCAATCTGGAGGCCGAGCTCTCTCAACCCAAGACTGGCACAGTCAGTCAGGAGGAGAAGGAAACCACTCGCACCACACAACCAGTCTCACATAGACAAATCGCACCAGACGCATAAACTCACAGAAACATACTCAGAGGCTCTAAATAAAAATCTTCCAAAGCAACAGGACCTCCAAAGCAGACATCCAAACAACCGCTATCCCACAACAACTTTCACGTATTACATACTTCACAAAGTCAGTGTGCCACGCAGTCGCAGCTCCTAAGGCTAAATAACACACCTAATACACTAGTAATTGGAGACTCTGTTGTCAGGCACACTGACGTCCCACTCACCAGACTGAACAAGGAGAAGGTCACTGTAAGCTGCCTGTCAGGTGCCAGGATCCACCACATAACACAAGCACTCAGGTCACTCCACAGCAGGTACAAATATGACTCTGTCATTGTCCATGTTGATGTAAATGACCTGAGGTGTACTTCCCTGGACTACATGAAAAGAGATATAGAGGAGCTCTCTGATCATGTAGCCTAGGCCAGTATGACCCTGACCCTGAGTAGCCTCTTGCCCTCACCAAGAATGATGCCACAGTATAAACACAAAATGATCAAGTTTAACAATTGGCTAAGCTATTGGTGTCATTCAAAGGGGATCCATTGTCTGTCAGCCTGGGATGACATGCTCGGCAAGCCATGTTGCTTCACCAGGGATGGCTTGCACCTGTCACCCTTAGGCTTTCAAATACTGGCTAAGGCTCTTGCCACCCCCTTAGTGCCTTTTTCTCCATAGACAATACCAGAAACAAAAAACTACGGGTAATGCTACTCAACGCCAGAAGTCTAAACCTCAAGATGCACACACTCGAGGCACTCCTCAGTATGGAGAAAACTGATATCTGTGCAGTAACAGAAACCTAGTTCAAGGCCCCAGAGAGCACCCCAGCACTACCAGGATTCAACTCATACCATTCTTTTCAGCCCCAGAACTCGGACCGAAATACTAAAGGTGGGGGAGCATCCATTTTCATCAAGGATACCCACACCTCCAGGTTAGTGGCACTACACAAGGCAGCAGAAATCATCCATGTGCAACTAACAGTAGGTAAAACTGCTTTTCAGTTTGTAGCCTGCTACAAATCACTCACATTGTCTCAGGACCCCCACTCAGCATTCCTGAGAACATTGGAGAATATGAAGGTCTCACCAAACACCATGATATTGGGGGGTTTCAGCTACCCAAACATTGACTGGGAAAACTACTCAAGTCCCAACTATTTTGCCCAATGGTTCCTGGAGTTTTAAACTCAAATGCCATGGAACAACTGGTCTCCACCCCCACAAGAGGGGACAATATATTGGACTTGGTCATCACCAACATGGGGGCTCAATGTTCCACACCAAAGGTAAACCCCTCATTGGTAAGATCAGACCACAAACTAATCACAATGGACATTCACATCCCGAGCCCACCCCCAGCCAAGGAAACCACTGTGAAAAATTTTTCAAAAGCAAACTTCACCACTTCTCAGGACTGAGGTGGAAAGTTTCAAATCCCCTGGGCTAATGGAAAATGCTACCCAAACCACAGAATCCTTTACAAATGCACTCTATGAGCATCTACATGAATGCATGGATCGTGCCATCCCAAGTAAAACCAAGACTCACTCCTCCAAAAACAGGAGACCAGTCTGGTGGACCCCGGCCTTAAATAAGCTATACAACAGAAGGAGGAAACTATTACATGATAAGGCAAAGGGAAGGCATCCCTGATCAGTACTGGCAAGAAACTTCAATCCCTCATAAAATCATCAAAGGCTAGCTTTGAAAGAAAAATCGCCAAAGACTCTAAAGATAATCACAAGGCATTCTTTAGCTATGTCAAGAATCTGGGTGGCAACTCTCAGATATGCTCCGAGCTGGTGCAAAATGGCATAAAATACACTGAACCCACTGACATTGCCAACATCCTGGCGGACAGGTTCAGTGCAAACTTTACCCCACCTTCCCCCCAAAAGGGCCAGTGTCTTTCCCAGAAGAATGCAGTCCCCCAGACATCACAGACACACAGGTGAAAGCAGCCCTCTCCAAAGTAAAAAACACAGCATCAATGGGATGGGATGGTATCCCAGACTGTGTCTTACACAAGCTCCAAAATGAACTAAACCCTCACATAAATTCACTGTTCCTACTCAGCCTTACCACAGGTTATGTACCCAAAGAATGGCATACAGCAACAGTGATCCCACTCCACAAAGGTGGCGCCACAATGGATCCTGGGAACTATCACCCTATAAGCCTGACTAGCCTGGTCTGCAAGGCTATGAAGCGCATCATCATGGATCTCATAAACAAAGACATTGGGAACCTTCAAACACTGGACCCTACCAAATTCGGCTTTGTTAAAGGGAGATCTTGCCTCTTAAACCTAGTTGAATTCTTTGAAATAGTTACCAAAGCCATAGATGAGGGAAAGGTAGTCCAGACAGCCTACCTGGACCTCGCAAAGGCCTTCGACACAATACCCCACTCGGGCATCATAAATAAGCTTACCAGTTTAAATATTAACCCATATGTCACAAGATGGGTTGCAAACTGGCTCAGGGATAAAACCCACATGGTCAGAGTCACGGGTGCCATGTCCGACTCTAAAGTGGTTACAAGTGGCATCCCACAGGGCTCAGTCCTGGGACCCCTCTTGTTCAGTATATACTTCTCTGAGGTACAGGCAAACACGGGAGGACTTTGGCTTACCAAGTTCGCAGATGATTGCAAACTGGGAGCCATAATCGACTCGGCGGCTGACACAAGCATCCTCCAGAAGGGCCTTACAGAGACGGATACCTGGTGTCAGAACCATGGCCTCAAGCTAAATGCCAAAAAGTGCATAGTCATCCCCTTTGGGAAAAACAAAGTGCCCACAAACTACCACATAGGAGGTAGTCCACTAAGTATGGAAGAAGTAATTAGGGATCTGGGGACCCAAGTAGATAGTAACCTCTCCTTTGACAATCACATGACCAAAGTGGTTGGAAAAACCTTCTATATAGCTCACCTAATCACAAAAGGGTTCACATCTAGATCAAGAGAGGTCATTGTGTCCCCCTACTCATCGCTCATTAGGTCTATAATTGAGTACAATGCCCCATTTGGGATGTACCTTACCCGACAAGTGCAACAGCTGGAGAGACCTCAAAAATACCTCACCAAGAGGATCGTGGGCCTCAAACAGATGCCCTGTGCAGCTCAACTAAAGAAATTCCAGCTCTACTCAGTTGCCTACCGCCTACTCAGAGGCGATCTCTGCCTGAAGTACAGGGCCATGTCTAACCCAGAATTGTTGCACATGCTCCACCTCAAGAAAACCAAATCCATTAGAGCTACACGCTCCAGGGATTTAAACCTTAGCACAACAATAAATAGGACATGCTGGAGGGATAGATTAATTTCCCAAAGGCTTCCTTCGCTCTGGAATAGAATCCCAGTCCATGTTAGGCAGAGCCCCCCGCTAACCCTCTTCAAGAGAAATCTTGATGAATGGATGGGAAATCATAAATTTACTCCTAGGATCACTTCTATGGCCCTGCTGGACAGAGGCTCAGGAATCTAGTGTAAAAGGGAGGCGAAAACCAATACATTCTGGCTAGGCTTATAAATGCCCTAGGGCAGATAGCCTAGTACCTACCTATGAACCTATGAACCTATAAAACAAAAGACAATACTTTTTACTACACAGTGCTAGTCAAGAGTTCACAGAGAAATACTTAAAATAATTCAGTAGTACAGTTCTGACATCACAGAAAAACAGGCTGATATTTCTAGTTTTTAGCTATTTCTAAGAGAAAGCACAAGTCTAAGATAAACTTACATATAGAGCAAGACAGTGCTGGTGAGTTGGATGGTCAAGACAAAAATGCTTAATTCTGTCTGATTCTCTCTGATTTTAAAAACCACATTCCTGGTTCACATTACATCATTCTTCACTCTTCCCTGGGGTCCCAGGCTAACAGAAACTACATTTATATTCTTCACCTCTGGGCAGAAACCAGAGCAATAAAGGACATTTATGCATGCAAATTCTGGCCAGTAACTCTGGCCTTACAATAGCAAGAATTCTTTCATCTAGACTGGTCAGAGCCATGTTTAGATCAAAGGGTCACAACATGCTTTACTTGGTCAGTAGAGTGCACTGTTGTTACATTTTTTTTCAGTCCCACATGTAACACTGTTTTTTTCCATTTAAGACAACAAGCCTGTGGTTTACATTAATATTTACAGATGACAGAATTATCTCCAACATTTTATCTGGCTAGGCTGGCAGCCTTCATCTATCTTCACCCAATCTTCACATAAAGATGCACATATAATCAAAAATTATGTCAAAAATTTACATAAAAACAAAATTTACAGACATAATTAAAATAGGCAAAGATACATATCAGTGCGTTTCTTTCATAGGAAAGTAAAAAAAAGAGGGGGGGAAGCAAGCAGGTGGCAGGACATATGGTAAAAACCTAAGGAATGAGCAGGAAAGCAGTGAACAAGATGGAGTAAAATGTTTTTGTTGGTCAGATGACCACTTTAAATATACATGAAAATAATCAGCCTTCACCTGTAGAGTTAAAAATAAAGCAAGAAAAAGTTATGGTGAAGGCCACAAATTAGGCACAGTTTTTAAACACTGGTCATACTAACTTAGAAGATCCAATATAATTTCCAATTTTATCAGGGATGGAGCAAATCTTGTGGAACAAATTAAGGGTACGACTCCAGAGTCTGCAGAGTTCAGAGGTATGATGACATGAAAAGTGGGGAAAGGAAGTAAGGGAAGTAAGAGAAAGGTAAGAGGATTATGATAGGTAACAGATCAAACAAACAAGACAAGACTGACAGGGGAGATGCTGGCACAATAAGAGAGAGAGGGGGAGCACAATGGAGAAGGAGACATCAGACAAAGAAAAGACCGACAATGGTATTTTGAGAGGATTGAACAGCAAACAAGATGGGTTGGACATAAATGCAAATGGGAGTATAGCAACATCATCAGGACAGAACAAGGGTTCACAGCTGACATCCCTGCTGGCCACAACCAAGTGGGAGCTTAAATGGCACGCTGGTTTCCTTCCTCCAGGCTCTGGCTAAGATGGAAGAGCCATTGTAGAGCAGGGACTCAATGAGCCACAAAAAGAGGTTCTTGAATCTGGCTGATATAGACATCTAGGCCAATGGCCAACAAGCTCATCCACAATTTTGGTCAGTTGTCAATGTGCTATGCAGGTTCCACTCCCTAATGACCAGTGCAGAAATAGCTCAGCCTTGTGTGCATGGCTGGCTGTTGTGTCCTCTGCAACTGTAGTTTAAGGTGGGGACGTGACTTGGACATAGCTGGCCTGCAGATGAGGTCGCTGGTGATGCCTCATGTTGGGGGCTGACGGCTCTTGCTGGAGTGAAGGGTACAGCTCTAGATGCAGATGCTACTTTATATAATTGTAAAATAATGGAGAAAAAGAAGAAAATAATACAAAAAATAAATGTATATAATACAAGGATAGTGAGGAAGAAAGTTGGGAATAAAGAAGTACAGACACAGTGAAAAAATCCAGGGGATAAGTATGTTTTCTCTTATAACATTATAGGTACTTTATTCAAACTTACAAGAATCACTCATTCAAATTGCCAGTGCTGGCACAATAGTCAAACGAGGAGGGAATTGAACCCATATACATCAGCACTATCAATCCAAAAGGCAGTGCCCTGCCATGTTGACCTACTTGTACAATTCCAGAGAAGCCTCCCTTCATACATACAATAGTAGCAATAAATGGTTATGCTGCTATCTTTAAAGTATGTAAATTAGTACAGAACCGGCAGCAGCAGACAAAACTTATACTGGCTGGCTACAGCTGTAAAATATCAACAGATTCATTCAACATGGATTACTGCTCACAGCTGTATCAGTACATAAGCGTGTACTGTATGAAGCAGCTGTACTCCCCCTGACATCTTAGAAGGCACTCTGTCTTCCTCCTGTGCAGCTGTGCATGCTTTGCTATTGCTTCTTTAGCTGTGGAGAGACAGAAATAAGAGTGTGTAAGATGTGTGGATACCACACACTTGTTTTATGTATGTGCAGGTTAAATAAATGGTGTTTACCTTACATCTGCGGCACTGCAGCTTTAATCTCATCCTCCACTAGCCAAGGAAGTTGGGATGGTGTTGCCTCATGTCACCATAGTGATGTCAACATTGCTCACAGGTGCCCAGGATACCTGTTGCATGCATTACAACTTTACAACAATATTCCAGGCCTCAGATTTATATCTGAACCATTGGCTGTGGTCACAGTAGAAGAGGTAGAAGAATATTTTCATCTCCCCCATGCACCACCTCTGAGCCAAAAAAGCTGCAGTTCCATCACCTTCAGAAGAAAAGGCTTTTCTATTAGAACTGCCAGAGAAATAGAGCTGGTATCTTTCAGTCACATCCATACTTTAGTTTGGCAACTATCACTCAGTGCAGGGCAATTCATTTGCATGAGCCATAATGGAAGAATCAAATATATGCATTGTGTTGCAATAATTGAACATTGGCCTGTAAGGTGTGAAACATGGCAGCACTATCTCTGTTTATATGCTATGAATACATCACACATTACAGCGACTCCATTTCCATTAGGAAAGATGTGTAACTTCATATACACCAGTGGAGCCACAGGTGCCTAGGCATGTACATGATGCCATATTGAATTGAGCATGAAGTTTGGGCAGTAAGCGTGGTTTGTGAATTCAGTGATTCAGACAAATGAATTAGTTGAGACCTCATTTGCATAATTCTGGTACCTGGACACCCAACATTGTACAATATAAATGTGAGGAAAGGCAGTGACCCTCACCATGCTACAAAAGGAACACCTAATGCTTTATCCCATGCACAGGTCCCTCAAATTATCTATCGTATGACCCTAGTTTTTTTCATTAGTGGTAATGTATAATTATCGACCATGGGATAGGTAAGGCCAGTCTATAACCAAATGGGCTACATTAATTTGAGCACAAAAGGGAAAGTGGCTAGGCTTGAAATGGTCCACAAGAGGATCTAGCCTGGTACTTAGCTATGAGCGAATGAACCAATAAGAAGTTATTCAGCTGCAAGTTTGAGAATCACTACATGTGACCTTATCACATGATTATTTACAGGCATGTGACCTTATTGCATGATTATTTACAAGCACTGGATTCGAGCTACTTTTTCAGCTTCACCTTTTCAAGTATATCTACAGTTATAATAAATTATCTCTGACATTACTTTTGTGAGTTGTTAAATGAGGGAGGGATTGTGGTACTCTAAGGCTGAGACAAATGTTGTGTTGAGGATTGTTACCTAGCAACAAGTACTCATAGCACATGCAAAGACATTATGGCTGGCCTTGTAGAAGAGTTTGTGACAAACCATTTATAATTGGTATAGCTTCTAACTAGACAACGTGTGCAAGTCTTTTTCAATAACAAGAGGAAACACTCTTGTCACTGTGGTGAATAGAAATGCTATGGCCATTGTTGCATGAGGAACATTTTGTCAATGGTGTTATGGGTTTGACATTAGATAAACTGTATGGATAGAGAGATACAACTATCACATGGTATATGGAGAAGTGGGGAACAGTGTGCCTGGGGCCTTCAGGACCGCCATGCTAATACCACTGTTTACTGTGCCTACATAGGAGTCCCTAATAAGGATAACCAAAAGAAGAACCCTAACTCTGCTGAGAAAGGCCCTTGAAAAGCAAAGTTCTCTTAGACAGAGAATGAGGTCCTATTTCAGGCTCTGTGTCTGCATGGTCAGTAGCTATTTCAATAGGATGTTGCTGACTGAGCCTACTGCAACCATGCTAGGAAAGATCTTGTGGTAGACAGTAATGTTGGAGGGGACCAGGACTGTAATTACGAAATGGCCTGTGACAGACCCACTGACATAGCACATGCAGGGGACAAAAAAACAGCCCTCCTGGCATGGGAAGGTAGGTTGACAAGAGTTAAGGTATTGGCTGAGCCACCTGTAATGGAAATGGAGGAGTTTCTGTCCTCTGGTAGAGGCAGTGACACTTCCAAAAGGTCCCACAGTGTAGTGCAGGACACTGGAGCAGAGCTTAATCATGCACCAAGAATATTTATTTATTTTATTTATTTATTTAATATTTATCATTTGTTTACTAGGAAAGTATGACTGGGACAGAGCCCATTTTCAGGGGATGCCTGGGGAGAAATGCCTCAGACACATGTCTTTGGAATGATGGAGCAGGAAGGACATGCAGACTCCACAAAGAAGGCACCCCAGCTGAAAATCAAACTGGAGAGCCTCTTGCTGTGCGGCTACTATGCTAACCACTGCACCACTGCACTGCCCAGTCCATTGGAGATGCCATCCACATCCATTGGAGATGCCCCAGGAATGTAGCAGTCTTCATCGATGGCAGTATGGCCAACTTAGTAAACCTGTCTGGTTTGGATTATACATGAGTTTTACAGAGTCAGCCTGCATGTCCATCTGCACAAGGTACAGTATTTAAATGTTTGGTTTGCAAACACTGCTACTTCTACTACATATGATTTTGTTCTGTGTTTTTAGTGGCAGGTTAAACTTACACATGATATTGTCCTTCACTGTGTTCACAGGAGATTCTCTGTCCATGACCACCACTGTGGAATTGCCACCACTTGATCTACACACCACCACTGTGAAACTGCCACCACCTGATGTGTACTATCTTCAACTTGTGATGAAGGCTGGGATGAATTACCATGGTTAGGGAATTCAATGCACATGTTGGACATGGGGAAAGGGACCACTAGATACAGACCATGTACACAACATTTGTGCCTGTGGACACCCTGGTGACATACACCATAAAAGGTGGGAAGGTTACTGAGGACATTCAAAATCAGAAAAGTGTGCTACTCCCTGCAAGACTATTATTAGAATGTAAAATAAAAATGAAAAATATCCAAAACCAAGTTCAAATTCAATAAATTGAAAAATAAAAATATGCAAAATAAGATGTCACCTACAATATTTTTGGATGTTTTTGTTTTTATTAGATATATGACTTCATCAAAAATGTTTAATGAATGAAATGACCTCAATTTAGAATGCCCCAAAGATCATGTGGCTGTACAGCATTTTAATTTAAAAATTAGTCCAAAAATATACAATACTTTTTTAGAAGTACTTTGTAATATTCTCAGCATTAATTCATATTTGATATTCAAGTGCACATTCAAACCAGGGAACTGTTTAGCACACCATTTAATCTGCCAGGCTAGCTCCCTATATTCTAAAATGTTGCTAAATTCCCCAACCCCTCTATCATGGCAAATTTCTTCCAGAAATAAAAATTCAAGTCTTTTAAAATAAATACACTCCATCTTGTATATAACCAAAGCATTATGAATGTTCTTATTCTTAACTGATAGATTGTGCTTGTATATCTATTCACATAAAGTTCTTGTTATCTTACCTATGTAAAATGTTATGCCCTTAGCGACTTACATGTAAAAGTACATTTTGCTTGAAAAATATGTTCCACATTAGCAACCTCAAAATAAGGAGATGAATTTATATACTTGCACTGTTTATAGTTAAAAACAATGAACTGGATCCATTTACTGTACTTTCAAGTAAACCTTTTAAATTGTCACATCATTTATTAACAAACTTGGGGAAAATCACCTACAATGTTGTTAATCTCAGAATTTCCCCACAACTTCCATTTATTGCAAATGATGGACATAATGCCCTTGTTGCAGAAGTAGTACCACCAACAACCCAATAAATGTATCCAATGAAACAAAATATATAAGAACTGTTTTTTGTTCTTATAATGTCCTTGTTGTCCACCAAATGTCTGCACACATCCATATTAAGCACGACAAAAGTCAGATCTCAGAATTGGAGCATAGCCACTATCTCTTCTTTGTATTATTTCAGTACTTATATCATTAGTCAGTTTAGGACTGAAATCAAATATCCTTCCCATTTAAAGACATTCTATCTTAAGAAGTAAATCTACTAAGTCTAACATACTGGCTCCTAACAATACTTTTCTTTGTGTGTTTAGGGGGACAATTCTGATTGTGTGAATAAGAGTTCAAAAAAGTAACTTTCCTTTGAATCCTAGATACAAAATCGTTGTTGTTATTCTTGCTAACCAAAATACCCAAATAAGACAGCTCATTATCATGCTAAGTGTAAGTAAATTTCAAAAACGAAGATCTTTAGTTGAGAAATATTTAAAAAATCATCCGTTTTACCGTTCCATAATGCATGCAGGTCATCAATAAAATGAGAATAAAACTTAACTTCTTTAAATATCTCATATTTGTTCAAAAATTCATCCATAAAAACAAATTCTCCCCATGGCGTTTGTCTATAATATTTGTTTTTTTTTTTTCTAAAACCAAATTTGTGAAAGATCATACAAAATGAATGGTAGCATTAGATAAACTTAAAAATGTTCAAGACATGGCCGCACCTAAATCCCAATTAATACAGATGTAGAATGCAGCAATCAGCAATATCCACTGCGACGAAAATAATATTGTTTAAATCTGGTTCAATGGAAGAAAATTATTTTAACGTGGTTAAAAATGTCTTCAATCTTTTACCACAGAATGGACATATTTTAAAAAAGGCTGCAATGATTTGTCCAAAACATGTCAGTTGGTTCAGTTTTGGACCCATGCGTTTATACAACAGGTCTCCTTGGATGCCTATTGATGCCTTTGTGGCTCTTAGGGATACCAAATAAATATCCATATTCCTGGTTGTTTTATTACAATAATTATATAAATCAATTAAACATTCTCCACTAGCCAACAATATAATAAATAATCATCAATGTGTTTGCATGCTGACAAAATATCAAAAGGAAAACCTTCTTGTCAGAATTTGACAGTAGCCTAATTGGGTGTGGGGTGGGGGTGGTAGACACACAATGGGAGGTAGTGGTGCTCTTTTGAGACATGTTGCTGCCTTCTCCTGTGTCAATAGCTGTGACCAAATGTATGTGCAGGACCATTATGGAGGCACATACTAGCAACCCCACAACCATTTCAGAATTAGAAAGGCTAATTCAAAGAGTGTGAGATGACTTCTAGGAATACATGTCCAATGGTTGTGACAGGCTTGACAGACCGAATCACATACTAGAATGAGCTATGTCATCTTATGCTTGCCTGCTGTGCATCAGATGCTGTCTGTGGTGGCCATTGTGGTCATGGATCATAGGAAATTACTAGGCTATTGACCCTGAGGTCCTTACAAACCTAACTACAAAAACAAAAACTTGCAATGATCAACAGTTATTGGAAAACAAATGCAGAAAAAACAAACTCCAACTTCAGAACGCCAAGTAATTTATTACAAAAAAAGGAAAGCTTTCGAGATAAGTTACAAAAAAGTAAAGTTTACGGGATAAGTACAATAAATTACTTGGCAGTCCACTTACTCCAAAAGCTTTCATTTTTTCTGTAATAAATGACTTGGCGTTCCAAAGTTTGAGTTTGTTTTTTCTGCCCATACAAGCCTAGCCATTGATGGCCTAAACTGCAGTCATGCAGCTCTATTACATTAACAGCTATGTCTATTGAGGAGTTAACTATGGCCAGAAGAGGACATTCCATGAGGTCATGGCAGTCAGAGCAGTGGTACTTCTAGTAATGGACATCATTTATGGTCACGCAGCATGCTGTCATCTAGCCAGGGCCATGATATGACCATTGTGACTTCTGGTAGAAGCAACTGTCATTGGCAGATTCTTACATGGTAATCCTCTGCCCTGCATGGTCTGGACCTGTCCAGTAAATCAAGATGCAGTGTTACAACTACTGTTGAGGCTGTGTCACATCACCATAGCCCCCACGCTATTGCACATGCAGACATGCAGTGACACTGGTCCTTGACAAAACCTTTTACATTGATGTCTCCCAATCTCCCCCCCCCCCACACAAGTGCATTCTTGCTTTTCATTATCCTCTGCACTTCCCTTTTAAAGACTTTGCCACATTGCCACCCCCACCTGTGAAAATGATAACTGCACCCTGCCCTTAGAACTTTGTTACTCAGGTTGCTGATGTCTGATGCAGTGTACCAGCCTATGCGTAAGTAAGTACAGTCTAGTGTTGGGTTTGCATGCATCACTTTCATTGCAGTGTATATGCTGTACTATGGGCTGTGGCTGTGTGCAGGCTGCTGCTTCTTTGTCAGTATCACTTCATACAGTGCCCACCTCTTTCTAGCATGCCCATCTCCTGCTGTTGTCTCCTCCTTTGAGTCTTCATCAGGCTCAGCCTCCACTGTTCGGCATGTTAAGTTCTACTCCTCCTGCAAATGCTTCTTCACTGCTGTAATTACCTCCTTAGTATGATATTGTATAATAATTTTACACACATGCCAGGATCATACTGCAAGGCACAAATGGATGACTTCACACAGCAAAACTGTGCTTTCAACAACTGAAAGACATATTTCACTATGTCCTTTGTTTCTAATAAGGCATAGTTCAATTCCTGGTGAGCTTCATTCCATGGATTTCAGATAGGTGCCATCAGCTAGGGTTCTAGGTCATTTCTGTCAATCCCAATAAATGTCCATTGAGGGAAGTCAGCCCTTGCAAACTGATGGTATAGGTCACAGTTGTGCTATATGTAGGGGTCATAATTGTATGGGTGGCCTGCTAATATCTTGTCCATTATAGATCACCTGGTAGTTAATAGGGTGATACCCTTTCAGGTTTAATGTCCCCATGTTAGGTCTTTACTTTATTTAATGTGGATGCAGTCTATGGCATCTCAGTACCTCATGGTATTGGGCTATATCATAGAAGTCATACATGGTGTTGCCAGTCTCTGCCGTGGTAATTGGAAACTGCATATGCTCTCCCACATGCTGCAGCATGGCATTGAGAAGATAATGGAGTATTCTTAATGAAAATGCTTGAGATGCCCCCACTGTGTCTCAGTGGGTCACTGAAAGGTCCCTGTAGCTAGCATATTTGCCACCACACATAACTTCATATTCAGTGGGATAGGTACTCTACATCTCCCGCGGTTCTGCAGATGAGGCCATCATGTGTCCATTAGGTTTTGCATGGTTTCCCCATCCATATGGTACCTGTCCACAATGTTAGTGTTATGGAGCCCATGAATGTTAAGCATGGTCTGTTGGCACAGCACCTCCAAGAGTGACAACTACACCATAGTGGCTCATAGTGGCAAAAAATAGCTTCTTGCATATGCACATTAAATAATGCTGTGACAACCCCTAACATATTTCCACTGTTCACTAACATGACAGTAGGGATTTAGCTGTATTCATTAATACATTCCGTTGAGCTCTGTGATAGGTTTTATCTGCTCCTGAATTGCTCTGCCATTTTGATTTGATTCATTTTCTTACACAGCTCCACTTACTTTAATAATAATATTGTGACATCATCATGCTCAGCCTCCACTTGTTGCTCATTACCACCTGATTATATGGCCATTAACATCTACCTCAGTCAGCTTTGCTGCTTGGCATGCACATCTCATGGTACGGGACTCTCTGAAACACAACTGCCCTGTGAATGCTGCTTGTGATGTAAAACTGTTTCCTCAGTGCAGCAAAGTTTTCTGAATTCCAGGGCAATCTTTAGTATAAAACATCTCTGTACATATATTTCTTGTGTAAATGGGGAAAAAGGATAAGAAACACAAACAAGTAAATGTAAAGTTATAATAGAATTCTGCCCAAACTGTAGTCTCTCAATCACATCTTAAAGTGATTAGACAGTCATGTGAGTTAGCTGAAACTATTTTCCTTGTATAAATATTGATAAATTAACAGGTAAGGAAACTCTTATTTGTGACTAATACCAAATGCATACATTAACTGGGACTTAAACTGCCTTAGGTCGGGAAAAAAAAAAAAATAGAAGCATGTGCCACGTGCCATGCAATGTATGAAACCCACCAGCAGGGGAAAAAAGCTGGAAACTTAAAAAAAAAAAATTACAAAAAGCTGTTTATGGTACTTTAAAGGTCTCTAGCTTCATTTTCCCTAAAGTCAGGAGAATTATGAGACACATCTTTAAGCTGATTATTTGAAAAAAGTTCATGGACAAGTCCTTGCTTTCTTTGTAGGCATTTTTTTTTTAGAAACTGATTACCTTCTATCGATAGGAAGAGCAGATGTATGATAACCCTTGTAGCAAGTTTCATTAATTTTGTCCTTAATGTCATGAGGTCAGTGACAGTGTTATTCATATCCTCAGATGTTGTTTACTTACCTTGATAATGAATGCTTTTGAGTAAAAATTGTCATTGCATCTCTAGAAACAGTGTCTACAGAGTTGCAAGAACAAATAGATCTTGGAATAAAGCCTGGAAGTTCATAGTCTAAGCAATTATTATCAGTTTGAATATTTTGCCTTTCCCTTCAG
>NC_056728.1:484842544-484870044 GCF_019279795.1 Protopterus annectens
GACAATGCCCTGTATGCCAGGCATAGATCTTCCCTCAAAAACCTGCAGGAGATAGAATGCAGGGATAGGGCCTTGAGGTGGTCTGTATATGACATATTACTTATTCCCTGTATTCTTTTAGTGAGGAACCTCTGTGGACATTCCAATTGTTGGATATGCCTGGTTAGGTACATACCAAAAAGGCACTTTGTACTCAATGATAGGTCTGATGAATGCCAAATACAGTGGACCAATGACTTCCTTGGACTTAGATGCCATACTTTTGTTTATAAGTTGTGCAGTATAGAATGATTTCCTCACCACTGTAGACACGTGATAATCAAACGCTAGATTACTAACTATGTGTGTGTCTCTAAGTCCCTGACTACTGGGTCAACTCTAAGGAGTGTGTTGTCAATATGATTATTTCCAGGGATGGATGACTTCCCAAAGGATACTATTATGCATTTCTTAGCATTTAGTTTTAGTCCATGGCTCTGATACCAGTTATTTGTCTGTGTCAGCCTCTCCTGCAGAACATTTGTGTCAGTGTGAGATTCAGTGACAACTACTAATTTACAATCATCTGCAAAGTTAGTCAGCCAGAGACCACTGACATTGGCTTTGACTTCTGAAAAGTAAATGCCAAAAAGGAGTGGTCTAAGGACTGATCCCTGAAGAACTCCACATGTGACTGGCCTCTTTGTAGAGGTAGACTCCCTAATTCTAACTTCCTGGGTCCGGTCTGTGAGCCAGTTGGCTATCCACTGGGTGGCATACAGGTTTGTACCTAACCTCTTGAGTTTGCCAATAATGCCCATGTGGAGTATTGTGTCAAATGCCTTGGCCAGCACAAGGTAGGCAGTGTGAATGATTTTGTCCTCATCCATTGCTTTGGTGACCTTCTCAAAGAAGTCCACCAGGTTGAGTAGGCATGCTCTGCCCTTAACAAAGCCAAACTGGGTTCAGTCCAGTGTCTGGAGGTAGATCTCTGTTGATCATCCCCATGATAATTATTTTCATAGCTTT
This sequence comes from Protopterus annectens, assembly GCF_019279795.1. NCBI lineage: Eukaryota > Metazoa > Chordata > Ceratodontiformes > Protopteridae > Protopterus > Protopterus annectens. Next base: position 484,843,553 of record NC_056728.1, read on the forward strand.
ACATATAAGACTAGTGAGAGTTATGGGTCTCTAGCTTCTAGAGTCTGTAGATGGCCCATCTTGTGCAGAGGGATGACTGTTGCCTTTCTCCATCTATGAGGCATGAAGCCTGTTTGGAGGCTACAGTTAGATAGTAATTCCAGAGACCCTCATAGATCATGTTTCAAGTTATTTAAAAGGCATCCTGGGATATTGTCAGGGACCACTGATGCAGTGTTCTTGGTGTTAGAGAGAGCATTAAGAACTTGTTCCCTAGTGATAGTGGGGAGAGTTATAATTGATATTTTCTGAGAGAAGGTTGAGGGGGAGAGAGGAGTATCCTTCTATAAAATGGGAATGCCACATAACCCCAAATTTGTAAGTGCAGAGATTCTTAGACTTTTGTAAACACAAACACCCTGGACCAGTTAGTGCATACACCTACTAGAGGTGCAAATATATTCTACCTGGAACTCATAAATATAGGAGAACAGTGCACCCCTCTGGTAAGGTCAGGCAACAAATCGGTATCCTTCGAAAGTAAAATCAGTTCTGTAACCCTACAAGACCCTGTAACAGTTAGAAGCTACTGCAAGGCAAACCACCTTTTATTAAGTGATAAGCTGTCCAAATTTCAAGCCCCTCCAAGCCCAGATAACACAGCAGCCTATACAGAATTAGTCAGAGAAGATGTTTCCAGCCATGTCAATGACTGTACAGAGATTGCTGCGCCTACAAGAAATAAGCCCAAAACTAACTCCAAAAATAAACCACCCTATTGTAATCCAAAATTAAACAGGTTGTACAGCAAAATAAAAAAGTCATAGCTGAAATTAGAAAGTGTAACATCAAAAAATATAAAAACTGTCTCATCAAACTGAATAGACAACAAATAGGACTAATTAATTCCAACAAGGCACATTTTGAGGTAAAGATAGCATCCCAGGCCAAAGATACTCAGATAGCCTTCTTTAATTATGTCCAAAACCTCAAAGGCAGCACACAGTAGTGTGCCAAAATGGTGGTAAATGGGTCCATCATGGATATAGCATATCTTCAAACGCATGAGAAGTGTTTGTGATTTTTTAAAACGCTACGTGTTTATTTTCTGTGTGACATTTACTGCATTACGGAGAGGTTATATCTTCTGGCTGACAAATTCATCTTCAGCTTTAACCCTGACTTGACCCGAGCTGCCCCCCCAGGAAATACCTTCTAATATAATCCCTCCAACTATCAGTAGACAGCAGGTCTTAGATGAAGTCTTTAAGGCCAAGAAGCTTCAATGGGACCTGATAATATCCCAGGGTGTCTCTTAAATAACCTGAAATATAACCAAACATGGGGTGGTGTCACTATTTAACCACAGCTTCTGCACAGACTTAATAGCATACAAATGGAAGACTGTAGCGGTCATCCCTCTGCACAAGAGTGAAACATCAATCAAACCTGGGAACTATGCACCCATTAGTCTGACTCATCTTATATGCAAAGCCATAGAAGGAATTATCACAGAAATAATTAACAATGACATAGGAAACCTTCAGACACTGGCTTCATCAAAGGCAAATCATGTCTAGTGAGCCTGGTGGACTTCTTTGAGAAGGTCACCAAAGCAATGGATGAGGGCACAATGGTGCATACTGCCTACCTTGACTTAGTTAAGGCATTTGATATAGTACTCACAGAATTAGGCATAAACCCCTATGTAACATGCATATGGATAGCCAGTGGGCTCACAAACAGGATCCAGGAAGTTCCAGGAAGTTCCAGTTGGAGAGACCACCTCCATAAAGAGGCCAGTCACCAGTGGAGTCCTCCAGGGCTCTGTGCTGTGTCCAGACCTATTTATCATCTTTTTTTAGAAGTCAGGGCCAATGTCAAGAGCCTCTAGCTTATCAGTTTTGCAGATTATTGCAAGTTAGGAGCAATTATAGTCCCCCCTTCCCCAAGATGCCAACATCTTGCAGAAAGGTCTAATACAGATAAATTACTGTAGACAATGCCATGGATTAAAACTCATTGCCAAGAAATGCATAATAGTACTTTTGGGAAGTTGGCCACCCAGGGAAACCTATTGATAAAATACCTGTAAAAGTAGACACAGTAGTCAGGGATTTGGGGACTCATGTAGGCAGTAATTTGGCTTCAGATCGACATGTGTCTAAGGTTGTGAGGAAGCTATTCTATGTAACTCAGTTTATAAGTAAGTGTATGGTCTGGCATCAGTGTCCAAGGAAGTCATTGTGCCACTGTACTCACCTTCATCAGACCCGTCATTAAGTTTAATGCCTCCTTCTGCATTTACCTGACCAGACACATGTAACAACTAGAACATCTACAGAGGTTCCTCATAAAAAGAATACAAGGTGTTAACACAATGTCCTGTGTAGATAATCTCAAAGCCCCATCCCTATTCTCTTGTTTCTTCTAGACTACTGAGAGGTCATTTATGTTTGGCATACAAGGAATTTTTGGATCCCACTCTGATGGACGGTCTGCATATCGGCAAAATGAACAACACCAAAACTTCATGATCTAAGGATTTAAACTTTGCTTGCAACTTAAACAGGACATGTTGAAGGGGCAGGTATGTATCTTAGAGAATTCCCATTCTATGTAATAGGCTTCCCATCCATGTGTAGCAGAGTCCTTCCCTAACCCTATTTAACTGCAACCTTGAACATTTGATGGGAAATTGGAAAATGACCCCTGGCCTGACACCTATGTCTCTGATGGACTGAAATAGCTATTACGTTATGCCCTAACTAACATACACCCCTTAAAATTTCCTCTAAGTCACATCTCATGGGATTCATTTGATTTGCATTGCTAGGCTTATAGAGGCCCTGGTGGTGGTCAGCCTAGCATGCACCTTTGAACCTGTAGATACATACATACACATGACTAAGGAGGTACGGGGGGGGCTTTAATGAAAGTATTGTAAAGATCCCAGAATATGCTACTTTTCAATGCTTAGTACTGCTTTATCAATACCCAGGTACCACACCCAGGCCTTCCTTACAGCAGGTCCATCTTGAGAACTGCAAACAGATGAATATAAATCCTGTTAACCTTCCTAAAAAGGCATATTTGTACTTGTCCATTGATTGCTTGTTATTAATACATGACATTTGATATCTCAGAGGCCCAGCCACAGAAGGGACCCTCTTATATGGTAAATATAAACTATATTAGCACAAATACTATTTAATAAATGCAGCCATTTTAAATTGAAGAAACCCAATATCATGTATGATATATGGTGCCTGATTTCAGAGAGTTAATTATATATTTTAGCTGAGGGACAAAGGAATACACTTGTGTTTCCCCTTTTGGGGTATTACCTGCACACATCAGCATCACTGTGGAATGAGCAGAAGGCAGTGGCTTATCAATCACTGCTCAGTAATAAATAACAATAACACCACAGTGATTAACAGCATTATGCTTGCAGTGTTAATTTTTCAATTCTTAACACATTTAAAGATGTGTTTATATCCTTTCTCTTGTAAAGCTCCCACTACTTAAGTTTGTTTGCCTCATCCCCAGCATGAACAAATTAGTTAGCACATTTAGTCTTAACACTTACTTATGTTCCTTCCTAACTGAGGCATAATCCAAGCCCCCTCTTAATGCAGTCTATGCTGATGGTTTACTTTGCATTATACTCTTAACCGCTTGACTCAGAATAATGTTTGATTTGAAGAGCATATTCATTAAAGCCTCTGAAATGCATATGACGTACATTTGCAGATTGATCTCCAAACTAATTGTGTCATTGACTGAAACAGTCAAAATATATTAGGTTCATAGGTTCATAGGTGTGTACTAGGCTAATGGTCCTGGGGCCTATACAGTCCTAACCCATAGAAGTGCCCTGGCATCGTGCTGCCTGATGTCAGTTCCCAGTGCCTCTATCAAGTAGATCCACTGGTGTGATCCCCAGGGTAAACTTTCTATTACCCATCCACTTATCAAGATTTCACTTGAAGAGGGACAGCGAGGTGCTCTGCTTGACATGTATGGGAAGACTATTCCAGAGCATGGGCAGTCTCTGGGTGATAAACCTGTTCCTCCAGCATGTTCTGGTGATTGTGGTAATGAGATTGAGGTCTCTGGAGCGTGTGGTGCAGAGGGATTGGGATTTCTTTAGATGTAGCATTTCTAACAGAGCTGGGTCAGACATGGGTTTTGTAAGTCAAGCAAAGATTGCCTCTAAATAGGCGATATGAGACAGAAAATAGCTGGATTCTTTTGAGTCTGTCCACGTAGGACATGTATTTAATGCCTAGGTTCCTCTTCATGAGGTACTTCTGTGGCCTGTCCAGCTGTTGCAGGTGTCTAGTGAGGTATATGCTAAATGGGGCATTATACTTGATGATTGGTCTAATGAGGGAAGAGTAGAGAGAGATGATGACCTCTTTCTTTCTGGATGCAAAACAATTGGGAATTAGATGTGCCACATAGAAGGACTTTCTGACCACAGCACACCGCAATGTGGTGGTTGAATGAGAGGATGCTGTCAACCTGCATCTCCAGATCTCTTATAACACCTTCAGTGTTCAGTGGGCTCCCATCGATGTGGTAATTAGTGTTAACTGAGTTTTTATTAGACTGTGTTTTGGTTCCATGTTGTAGTGCAAGGACACCTGACTGCAGACCACCTGGCCTGATTTGAGGAGCCTGCTGAAGAAGGATGGGCATGGATGATTGATGGTGACTTGTCCATCTTCATGGGTGAGTGCTGTTGTCTTGAGCAGCACAAGATGGACAGCTTGGGTAACTGCGTAGGATACAGGTATAATAGGAGTGTGGTATGCAAATGAATGCAAACCATTCGAGGGTATTATAGGCAAGGAATGCTCATTAACATTCAGGCACCTGCTTTTGCAGGCTAACTCACCTGCTGACCACTATATTTTGAGGAGAATTAGAACACAAGAACCAAGAACAGGGCTGCTAATGGCTTCCCTGCTTTGGAACACAAAGATTCCTTGACGTGATATGAGTTGCTAATGTCAAGTAAGATATAAGGGAAAAAAGGGCCATGTGGAAAGTTTTATTTATGTCTCTGATGATAAAAGTATGCAGAAATAAAATGCAAGTCAGGCCGTTTATTGAAGGTCATGAATTTTCTGAGTAAGAACAAAATTGCATAATGTTTCCTTTGATAACCCTTTTAAACAGAAGTCACCATTATCCATCAGACCTTTCATTTTTCAGTTTCTGTGCTGGAAATGTGGGTATCTCTTTAGAGAAGTAACCATGGCAAGCAATAATTATTGCATTTGGGCTCCACTACGTATGTTTATAATAACTCCTTCAAGCTGCAGTTATACATTTGAATACCAGTTCTTCTTCCTCCCTGCAAAATACTGAGCTAAATGTCCAGTCTTCTCTCCTGTGATTTTGCTTTGATTCTCAGGACAGTCACATTCCTCATTTCTGCTAGTGACACAGACTCCAAGATTACATTGCACTTGTATAGATTTGTTTTCCAGTACAGAATACAACTGTCAGTGTGTTGGTTTACCTTATCAAGAAGTTCACAGTTGCAGTGTTTATTTGTTCACAAAGTCTTTCACTACAACTTGATTTATATGACTTAAGCTACACTGAGCAATTTTAACATCTTACTATAAAGTCCTACTTATGTCTACATGGTAACAATTTCATGAATTTTAAATTATTATCTTGGTTAGTATATGTAATCCTCAAGGATAGCTCAGAAGCTTTTTTTTAAGATGTCTCTAAAATCACTTTCTCTTCAATTTCACTGTTTTCATTGAAGCTTCTCTTGTTCCCATTTCAAAATTAAGCTGCAGCAAAAAGGATGCCTAAATAACAGGTATCCGACTCAGACTCCCAAGGAATGCCCCTGACCATATTCCCTTTGACCTGTGAAATACCTTGCACATCAGTCCACTGAGTCTTCTTTGGTTATCTTTTCCTCACTACAGTTTCTGTAGAAAGATTCAATGAACAACCATATCTAAAGACTTTTCAACTATCCATCTACAATCTAACATCTGCTCTGTGATTTTTATCATCTAGTTCTGAGGCACACAACTTATTAATTTTGTGATTGGCATGACACACATTTTTATGACTCTATGCTCACAAGGGTTTGTTTGTTTATTTATTTATTGCATTTGCTTACCATTATAGTCCGATTAAGCAGAAAGCTACCCCTTTTCAGCTTAGACATGGAGAGAAAATCTTCACAAAAATTCCAATATTGTGTAAAGATCATAGTAAACAGAGAGGTATAAGTAATAAAAAATATACAAAACTTCAACACAGTATCATTAATTAATAGCAGCATCATGTAATGAGTAATGAAACTTATTTTTTTTCTGGGGAAAAAAGAACCAGGAAAAAGTATAAGATAAAGAACACAGTAAACAGAGGTATAGAAGTAATCTGCAGGTTATGTTGGAGTACTGGCTTCTGCTGATTGCAATCCATAAAGCTTTGTGGTTGTTATAATTTGCTGCCTGTATATTAATGTGGTACTTTTTTATCAGTTTTGATTTCCTTTTCAGTGGAGTTTCCGAGATGTTTATAGAACTTATGGGCAGTTATGGTTTTAACCTGCTTTCATTTTTTTTCCAGACTACATCTCTCTGTTTCATAAGCAATTTGGTTTACTATCAAAATTTTGAACCGAACTCCATCGACTGCACTTTGTTCGTACACGGAAATTCGAACACGGCAATGTCAAACATCAAGCCCCTATCTTGACCCATGTTAAAACCCGTTCCTAGTTTGGTTTTTGATGTTTGATATTGCCATTTTCGAATTTCTGTGTTCGAACAAAGTGCAGTCGACGGAGTTCGGTTCAAAATTTTGATAGCAAACCAGCAATTTAGTACTTTTTAGTACTTTTTGAAAGCCAGGGTGCTGGAATCAATTTAATTATTTTTACTCTTATTGGGACTAGTTTGTTTTGTAAGTTAAGGAAACCTGAGTTGAACAGAGCTACAGCTTCATAGAGTGGAAGGGTTTGAAGAGCCTGCCTATTTGACTAATTTAATGCTGCGAAGAATTGTTTCTTACTAAAGGAGATGAAGTTATGAGCAAGGTAGTACCAATTATGTTTTTGATGCCTTATTATAAGGATGGGTGAGTGATCACTTAAGGTATCAAGTAAGGTACCTGTTGAGAGGATTTTATTTGGGGTATTAGAGAGAATCCAATACAAGGTAAAAGCTGTACCACAGTTTTTGTTGCGCCTTGTGGGAGTTGAAATAAGCTGGATGAAACCATACAGCTTAATGACATTAGAACAGCTGTTCCTGGTAATAGTTTGCCAATTAATATTCAGATTTCCTGAAATGATTGTCTCAAGTGAGATGTTGATTGATGCCCAAGGGAGAAGTTCTTCAGCAATAACTATGTTATTTCCTGGGTGAGGTAAACTCCTATAATGCAAAGGCTTTTGTGAGCATAGTTTGCAAGGATGTCATGTGTGACACCCCTGCACTGGCCCAGTAATCAAGGAGCCTCAATCCTCACCACTAACACCAGTGAGGGGGCGTGCACATTGGGAGGATGACAAGTACACACACAGTAAAGTATAATTTCCCTTAAGAACATACAGAGATCACAGTCAGTCTGGGGCTGGTTTCTCCCTCTTTCTCCAGATCCCCAATAAGACTCCCCACTGGCACAGATATAGGGTTAAGATCTCAGCCAAGTAGTCAAGACAAAATGCCCAGCACCCTCTCTGCCCAACCCATGCTTCAAGTCCCTGCACAAGCAGCTGACACACACATACACACTTTGAGATTTGATTTTTATACAAACACACAGGCACTCCTGGGGAAGGCTGGCACAGGTTCACTAACTATGCCCCCTTCTACCCAGACTATAAGGTAGAAATCACTGCCACTAATCACCCTTACTTATCAGCTACTATAAGGCCCCTACAAAAGGGTGACTGATTCTACTGTGTAATGTTGCTATTATCCAAATGGTAAGTGTGACCAACAACAAGGCCATTTAAGAGGGACCTGTACAGTATCACCAAATACATATGCAAGTACTCTAAGAGCTTAAATATATCTAAACAAACCAGCCACAATTAAAAGGTTTAAATATGACAGAGAAAAAGTTCAGAAGACTGGATTAATGCCCGGTTTACACCTCAAAGCGAAAATGACAAAAATAAATAAACAGGTTGACCACGGCTGGTAAATCCAAATATGCATTCACTTTCAGCAGAAAATCCAAATATACGTTCACTTTCAGCAAAATGTTCTTTAATAAAAAACAAGAGTAAGCACTTTCACAATCTAAAACAGCTGATCGCTTCTTCAGACTCATTAAAAACAGTTAAAGCATTGGTTTTTAAACCAAATACATGCATTCAAATAATACTTTTCTATGACATCATCTGACTGATTAATTCAAGTGCAACAAATATACAACTAACTACCTTAAATCCTGTTATAAACAGTTTGAGTATCCTATAATACACATAACATATATAAAAAAATCAACACATAAAACCATAAAAAAATATCTAACTATTTAATGTTTTAATGGTCTAGATTTTAAAAAAGTTTTCAGAGAGACAGCATTATTCAATCCTGGGGGCTTGTCTGCTTGAAGTAATATAATCCATTTCTGTTCTACTTCTTCTACCCTGTTCTTTATGTCCCCCCCTCTATTATTATTATTTATTATTTCTATAACCATGAAGTTGAAAATATGTCTTGTATTCTGTTCTTCTACATGTTTTGCCAAAGCATTTGTGTCTCTTTTGTTCGTTATATCTCTGAGATGTTCAATAATACGTTCTTTCAAGCATCTATTGGTCTTACCTATATAAAAAGCATGACATATAGTGCAAAAAACAACATAGACTGAATTCTGTGTTCTACAATCAGCATAGAAATTGACATTGATAGTGTATTCTAAAGTGGGATGTTTATATGTAGGTTTATTATATAGGTACTTGCATGCCATACAATTCCTACAGGGAAAAGTCCCTAACCTTTGTGATTGCTTTAGTTGTTTATTAGATGTTGATTTATAGCAAAGTTGCCATTTTAAAGATTTTTTTATTTTTAAAACAGAAACTAGGTCTGTCTTCTAATACATTCTGTAACTCAGAATCTAAAAGTAATATATTCCAATTTTTTTCAATGATATTACAAAACCTTCTAATGTCACTAGAGTAAGTTATGGGAAATCTGACTTTCATATTAGTCGTATCTTGTATATTTCTGTCTTCTTCTATTGTGTCTGAGAAGAAAGGTTTACATCTGCCATCTCTATTATCTACTGTAAATTGAATACTGTTATCTATATCTTTTTTATTATAGCCCTTGGCTATGAATTCCTCCTCTAGTATTTTTACTCTATCATTAAGGCCTTCATTCGTATTATACAACCGACTTACTCTCATAAACTGTCCTTTTACAACATTCCTATGTACAAATGTAGGGTGCATGCTCGATTTATGTAAAATATTGTTTCTCCATGTGGGTTTCCTGTACATCCCTGTGGTTATTTCATTTAAGTCTATCTTTCTTACCAAGACATCCAAAACTCTATAGAATCCTTAGAATATTGACTTGTAAATCTAAGAAATTCAATAGTATTATGTAAGTATTCTATCATTCCTTTTTCTGCATACATATTATTATTTAACACATGTTCATTTTCCCAGGCCGCCAATGCCAAATTGGCATAGCTGTTGGCACACGCCATCCCCATCGCTACGCCAATTTTCTGTAAATAAAATTTTCCATTGAACATAAAAACATTGTTTTCTAATACAATGTCAAGTAATTCACATATCAAATTGGTTTTTGCATTCTGAAAGACCTGCTTCAAATTCAAAATATCACATATTCTTTCAATACCCCATTTGTTAGGTATTACTGTAAATAATGAGGTAACATCCATAGTTGCAAACATGTAATCTCTATCTAGATTTCTTGATTTATTATATAGCAATCTCAAGAATGCTTTAGTGCCCCTTAGTATGGTATCACATAGACTAAGGACTATTTGTAATTTTTTTTCAACATAAATGGAAATGGCTTCCGTTGCCCATCCTTTACTGGAGACTATGGGTCTCTTGGGGGGCTGACTAATATGTTTGTGAACTTTGGGTAGGCCATAAATAACAGGAATGGTCGGATATTCTATCTGAAAGTAATCAAACAGCTCCTCTGATATTTGTTTAGTAACCAATAAATCAAATATATAAACAGATACTCTATCTATTATACCTTTTATTTGTCTCTCATTGATTTGAACATAGGTTTCCGTGTCATTTAAAAGTTCCATCATTTTTTCATAATAAAATACTTTATCCATTACAACAATACTGCCCCCTTGTCAGCGGGCCTTATCTCAATACTGTGAGATTCTCTTAATTGTGTTAATGCTTCGGTTTCTGACCTATTCAAATTATGAAACATAGATGGAAGATTTTTAGCATGTGCCAACAGCTATGCCAATTTGGCATTGGCGGCCTGGGAAAATGAACATGTGTTAAATAATAATATGTATGCAGAAAAAATTATATGGTACATACGTTTTGTAGATGATGTCTTTTTATTGTGGGGAGGTACAACCGAGGAATTGCAAGGAATGATAGAATACTTACATAATACTATTGAGTTTCTTAGATTTACAAGTCAATATTCTAAGGATTCTATAGAGTTTTAGATGTCTTGGTAAGAAAGACAGACTTAAATGAAATAACCACAAGGGTGTACAGGAAACCCACATGGAGAAACAATATCTTACATAAATCGAGCATGCACCCTACATTTGTACATAGCAATGTTGTAAAAGGACAGTTTATGAGAGTAAATCGGTTGTATAATACGAGTGAAGGCCTTAATGATAGAGTAAAAATATTAGAGGAGGAATTCATAGCCCGAGGCTATAATAAAAAATATATAGATAACAGTATTCAATTTACAGTAGATAATAGAGGTGGCAGATGTAAACCTTTCTTCTCAGACACAATAGAAGAAGACAGAAATATACAAGATACGACTAATATGAAAGTCAGATTTCCCATAACTTACTCTAGTGACATTAGAAGGTTTTGTAATATCATTGAAAAAAATTGAAATATATTACTTTCAGATTCTGAGTTACAGAATGTATTAGAAGACAGACCTAGTTTCTGTTTTAAAAATAAAAAAATCTTTAAAAAGGCAACTTTGCTATAAATCAACATCTAATAAACAACTAAAGCAATCACAAAGGATAGGGACTTTTCCCTGTAGGAATTGTATGGCATGCAAGTACCTATATAATAAACCTACATATAAACATCCCACTTTAGAATACACTATTGATGTCAATTTCTACGCTGATTGTAGAACACAGAATTTAGCCTATTTTGGTTTTTGCACTATATGTCACGCTTTTTATATAGGTAAGACCAATAGATGCTTGAAAGAACGTATTCTTGAACATCTCAGAGATATAAAGAACAAAAGAGACACAAATGCTTTGGCAAAACATGTAGAAGAAGAGAATACAAGACATATTTTCAACTTCATGGTTATAGAAATAATAAGTAATAATAATAGAGGGGGGGCGACATAAAGAACAGGGTAGAAGAAGTAGAACAGAAATGGATTATATTACTTCAAGCAGACAAGCCCCCAGGAATGAATAATGCTGTCTCTCTGAAACCTTTTTTAAAATCTAGACCATTAAAACATTAAATAGTTAGATATTGTTTTATGGTTTTATGTGTTGATTTTTTTATATATGTTATGTGCATTATAGGATACTCAAACTGTTTTTAACAGGATTTAAGGTAGTTTGTTGTATATTTGTTGCACTTGAATTAATCAATCAGATGATGTCATAGAAAAGTATTATTTGATTGGATGTATTTGGTTTAAAAACCAATGCTTTAACTGTTTTTAATGAGTCTGAAGAAGTGATCAGCTGTTTTAGATCGTGAAAGCGCTTACTCTTGTTTTTTATTAAAGAACATTTTGCTGAAAGCGAACGTATATTTGGATTTTCTGCTGAAAGTGAATGTATATTTGGATTTACCAGCCATGGTCAACCTGTTTATTTATTTTTGTCAAAAGGTTTAAATATATTTAATAATAAATAATAAAAGCACAAGACCATACTCAATAACTCAACACAGTGACAACAAAGTTCAGAATCACAGAAAATATTTTAAAACAACATTCCAGGACAGTCTCAAATGAATACAGAAAACATCTAAATGAAATTTGACTATATTCCTATCTATCTCTAAGAGAAATCACTGTACCTAAATAACTTACTTACAGAGCAAGACAAGTGGTGATGAGAGGATTTTGTCAGATCAAAGACAAATACAAAATGCCAAGACTCACTGTCTGAGATAGTTCTTAAATTACTATCAAACATTTCTGCTGGGTTATTTCATTCCATCATTCTTTATCACCTCTGCATTCAGTTCCCAGGCTAACAGAAATGCAAAATTTAGCACCTCTGTGTCAAAAATACTTATCTCTCAGAAGTTTGCCTGGAACTGGAAGTCGTAAAACAGTTAAAACACTTTTACCTTTGAAACCTGTAATTATTTATGTTTCCAGAAAATAGAAAGAATTTATAACTGCAGACATTCTGTCTCCTAGCTGAGATAAACACCATCATAAAACTCTTCACTTATTTTCTCAGACTTTGCAAGTTAACTCTGTATGTTCCAACTTTCTACCATTAAAACACACATCTGCACAGATATATAGTTTATACACATTTCTGCTCTTTTCCAGCAGGGTACACTGTGGTTACATTCTTGAAGCTCAGTACATAACATGCAGTTTAACACATACACTTCTACACCAGTAGTTTAATGCACACATAACATATAGTTCTCTTACATTTGTAAGACAAGCCTATGGATCATATTAATATTTGCAAATGACATATGATTATTTACAAAATTCCAGATAGCTGGGCTGTCAGTGTCACATTTCTATATAACTCATATTAATATTTTCAAGTGACATATAATTATTTACAAAATTCCAGCTAGCTGGGCTGGCAGCCTTTCGGTTTGTCACACTATGATTAGTTCAGCATTAAAGAGTGGGTTTGGTTATATCAGGCCTAGAGAGGTTTAAAGTATTCTTGTAGATAATGGCCACCCCACCACCTTTTTTTATGGTTTCTGTCAAGTGTTAAGGTGTCCTATCCCTGCAGTAAGATTTATTCATCTTTTATGTCTTGTTTAAGCCATGTTCCTGTGACCACTAGTAGTAGGCTACCCTTGTTTGCACATCAGTAAGTTTGTTTCTTATACTTTAAGGTTAGGTGTGGTTGAATTTTGTGATAGCATAGTTCAGAAAGGATAAATAAAGGGAAGGAAGGCTTTGATTAAAGACTTTATACAGGAACACGTATGTTATAATCTGAATTTAGTAACATAGTAACGTTTTCCTCCCACATCCCAAAGACATGCTGTAGGTGGATTGGAGACTCTAAACTGGCCCTAGGCATGAGTGCATGTGTGTTTGTGTGTGTACCTACTGTGGAAGGTTAGGCACCAGGCTAATAACTCGACACTGTAAAACTCCACTGCCAATCATAAGCAGAGAGGTGATCCGCTGTGGTGACCCCTAACTGGGAAAAGCCAAAAGAAGAAGAAGTAAATTAGTTTAACACATTAGGAGGATTTTGTGATGCATGTAGTATACATTTTATAAAATGCGTAGCACTTCATAATTTAGTATTTAACCAAAATTGTCTAGCAAAATCCTCAGTTATGCTCAATTGTAGCTTAATAGTGGTGTCTTTAATTCTCAGTCATGATTAATCATTTGCTTGATGTTCCTGTAATTACTACATTTGGTAATGAGAACACATGTAAATTCCTAAAACTATTACCCTGACTACAAAGGTAAAATATAAAAAAGCGCAAACCAACTGTAATATGAATGTCGAACCCAGCACGGAGGCTCGGCCAGAACAGGAACACAACCTTGCTGTAGTATAACTTTTGTTTCGCGGCTCCCCACCACAAAAGCTCCGATGACAAGAATGTAATGATAAAATTGAAATTTATTCCGTGTGAACTTCCACTCTTAAAACGTATAACAAATACTTAATACAGTCTCAATGTCTCAATGTCACAAGATACGATTACTGTTACAACAGAGGGTTAAGCGCTTTCATCTGTAGCTCACAGACTTCCTCAGAACCATTTTTTCACTTCCGATACTCTTTTAAATACGCCCCTTTGGCACCAAAATTGTTTTAGTTTAATAATACGTTTAAAAACTTTGAATACTTTATTTTGTGTGTACATAAACAGATAATTTATGATGGTAATAGTAAAATCCATGAATAGCTATTATTATTACTGTGTAATTTCTTGTTACTATATGCTAGTACATTATAACTTGGTTGACAATGTGACGCTGATCGAATAAATAGATAAATAATAGAATAATGTTACATATGCACTAGTGTTGGTGAGTGTATTAGCTCATTGTGAATGGCTTCCTCAACGCTAATGCTTTATTGATCAATGAACTCTGAGCTAAAGGTAAAGTGCTAGGTGCAACAATCTATATACATATTCTGTGTTATAAAGGGGTCAATAGTGTGTAGTACTAATTATATACAATCAATATGAATAAGTGCTGATGAAATCACTATCAAAATTCTAATATAATAATTTAATATGATGGACAATTTTGAATGATGAACAATTTTAATATCTAAATCAACTCTGATTCTACTATCTAAAACTATATATGTCTACATTAAATGAGCACATATAATAAATAATAATTAATATTTAATATTACTTTGATAATTGATATATGTATATGTTTTAATAAAAAATATAAATATTAAATATTGAATGATATGTATATGCGTCAGTCATAATTGTAATATATCACTAATAAATACTTTAAATACTTTAAAAATACATTAAAATTACCATTGTATTATTGCAGTTTATAAATTATCATTTATTAAATGTTATAGTTATGTGTTGTCTATACAAATTAAAAAATATAAATAAAATTTAGTATACCTACTGAGCCTACTAGCCATGAATACGGTATAATGTAATGTTACTTGTTAATGCCCTAATATAAGAAATGGTTTTATACTAATATATTCATTAAGGCCAGGGTAGGTGGTTGCATCAAGACATATTTGCCACCTACTTTCTAAACATCCTAGTTTGGCCTTCCAATTTCCACTATCATTTTTTCTTTCCACCTGGTCTATGATAAAGAACTTAAACATGTGGTCATTGCCTTTATCTAGGACATGTTTACTTAACGCATTTTTTGTATCACCCTTTTTGATCTTATAATAATGTTCATATATCCTAGTTCTTAATTTTCTCTCGGTTTTTCAATTTTATCATTACATTCTTGTCATCGGAGCTTTTGTGGTGGGGAGCCGCGAAACAAAAGTTATACTACAGCAAGGTTGTGTTCCTGTTCTGGCCGAGCCTCCGTGCTGGGTTCGACATTCATATTACTGACTACAAAGGTATTACGCAGATTGCAAAATTCTTACATGTTTGTTTAAACAAGTGTAAGTTGGGTTCCATCTGGTCTTGACTGCATGACAGGATGGCATGGCTAAAAACAGCACTCCTTCTTATGTTACTCACCTAACTGTAAGTACAGCATGAAAGAAGAATTACTATTGTCTCAATATGTGCGACTCGAGGCAGGGTTATGACTCTTACTAACGAAAGGACAAATTAAAATTAGAATGAGAATGAATTTCAGAAGTAAATGTGAAAGGCTCAGTATTGACACCATTGTGGACATTATTGGAGGAAAAATCACTGCATTATGCCTGCTACATATGTTTCCAAATGCAGTCATTTGCCACTAAAATATAATTTACAGACTGCTTCCTCCTGTTGTGGTTATGTTTTCATTTTATATGATATTATTATTAATTACTATTATTATTATTCCAGAGTTATAAAAGCCCTGCAGTGTTGCACAAGACTGTACAGAACGGCATACAAAGCCCTTTCTGATTCATAAACCCAATAACACAATGGAGACTCATGCTCAGCTGCATGCCAGCCACCTACCCCTTATGTTAAGGAGTCTCTCCAGTTGTATACCATTCCTCAGGGTAATACCACTGCAGTCCCTCCTGTTCCTGGCAGCATTACAATATGAGAAAGTGGCGTCAGACTGCATGAAGGTGCTACATTCACAAGCACAGCTGTCTCCTATTCTGTTTCTGGATATACAGCCATAATGACTCCAGCAGTGCTGAAATGCCTAATGACTGGGATTCATAAATGATGCACAGTCATTCATAGCAGTATATATACAGCATTAATGAATACAGCAGCTGACTATTCTTCAGTATGCCTTAGCAGGTAGTGACTGTGTACTGTGCAGTATATACGGCATTAATGAATACAGGTAGTGACTGTGTACTGTGTAGTATATACAGCATTAATGAATACAGCAGCTGACTACTCTTCAGCATGCCTTAGCAGGTAGTGACTGTGTACTGTGCAGTATATACGGCATTAATGAATACAGCAGCTGACTACTCTTCAGCATGCCTTAGCAGGTAGTGACTGTTTACTGTGCAGTATTGACTGCCTTGCTATATAACACTGTCAGCAGGTCAGCACAATCTGTCACTCAGGACCATAGGTGCACCAGGTATATTAATGCATACCAGGTACTCCTGTGTGCTCTTCAAGATATCAGAAATCTGATTGTGTGCCCCTAGAGAATATGATGGTTCAGCATTACAAATTTCACTAGTCCTTGGCAATGTATCACAAGTATGGCACGAGATGAATTTAGGCATCCTGCTCCCTATGAACATAAATGCCCAAGATCACTTTCTTCAATTAATTTCTGGCTCATGGTAAACTTCAGCATTTGTGCTATCATTTGCTAATTGCAGTACAGTTAATTGTGTGAAATGAACAACTAAAGATGCCTTTAGGACAGAACATAGTAATGCTTTACTCGTCTGTCTTTATGTACAAAGTAAGACATTGTTTTTCCTTAAAATACAGTTAAAAATGCAATATTTTATGTTGTCAAAGTGCAGTAATTGCTTTTCTTAACATTACATCTGTTTCGCTTTCTGTTTTAGCTCTGGATACATTTACAGAACCTACAGAATACGGTATGTGCCAGTCTTGACAAAGAAAATTTCATATAGTGTGGAAAATGGGTATCTTTATCATGCAAACAGACTTGTTTCATTTTTCTGTGTTATTATTTTTTTATTTTGCATAGCCTTCAAACTGTACTGTGATTACGTTTGGTGACCTAGAGGAAGATACTGCATGTACTGTACTTGCCTTTCCAAGTCACTCACCTTACTTTTTATCTGAGTTTCAGAACAGAGTGCATGTTTCAGTAACAACAGAGCTTTTGATGCTACATTCATAAAGTAAGGTTTGCAAATAAGATGCCATGTGATGTATAGATAATGGGTTTCTCCTTTCTGTAATGGTATTTCTAAATTCCTCTACAGCCGTGGAGGATGGCTGTTTTCTTCACCCCTAGGCTAAAGAAAATTAAATTGAATGGCAAGATTTGCTAATCTAGGCAGTTGTGCAGTGTGTGGTAGAATGCAAGCTTAGTCTGTTTTTTCCTGGTGTACTTACTATGATTCACAGGCAAATAAGAGTCACTTCTTGCAGCAATTCTTCAAATTATGGGATCATAAAAACATGATCTAATTCAAAAAGACATAATCCATGATATTAGGCATGTAACGGCACACATGTTTCTATGGACGTGTGTGTGTGTGTGTGCGTGTGTGTGTGTGTGTTTGTGTGCATATGTGTGTGCGTGTGTGTGTGTATGTGTGTGTGTGTGTGTGTGTGTGTGTGTGTGTGTGTGTGTGTGTGCGCGCACGCGCGCGGGTGTGTGTATACATGTATGAGTGCCTGTGCGTGTCTGAGTGCATATGAATATATGAATATGTGAATGTGTGTGTCTGCCTGTGTGTCTGTGTTTATGTGCATTGCATGTGTGAATGCATGCATGCACATCTTGATATAGGCAGATATCCTTTCCTGAATTAGTTTGTTTGTCTTCTAGCTAGTGTGTGCCAACACAAACTTAAGCTGTTTTGCAGTTTTGAACTGGATTAATCAGATAATCAAAGAATAAATGAAAGAAAGTGTAATGGGGATCATACTTCTCTGTCATGTTTCAGCATTCGTAGTTCATGCACCTCATATGTCCCAGGTAACCTAAGAAAGAATCCAGGAAAACTACTGTTAATCCTGAGACCATGGAATATAAAGTACAGTTGTGTAAGTTAACCTGCAATAACAAATGATGTTTGAATAGATCACGAATACAGTAGCCATAACTAAATGGTACATATCCTCCCAAGGGTTAGATGTCTTGCTTTGGGCTCATATATCTGCCTTTAGCATGAAGGTATGTGCTGTTATAAGAAGAAAATATGGACATGAAAAATCCAGGGCTTTCATGCCCAAAGGAGAGGCTAATAAAGCCTGTAGCTCTATAACAGTTAGGTCAAAAGCAATAAATATTGTCATGTGAGGAGGACAAAGTTAAAGTAGGGTATCCTACCCTGGTCAAAGAATAAACAAGAAAAAATGGGGGAAGGTAGGATGGTGCTAACACTGCAACAGAGACCTATTGAAATATCTGTTGTTGTGTTTCATTAACTTACACAGCTGTGCTATGTTCTTTTTAGATGACTGTTTCAGTAGCCATAGCTATATGGGATGATTGCAATAGCTTAAGAAGAAAGGATGGATGGAGATGAAGTCTCAAAGGCCCTGCATGAAGGCTTTTGCAAATCCTGCTCCAGCTCTGGAGACTGACTCAAGTCTGTAATACATAGTAAAAGTGTGCACAGAAGACAGAGTCCATCTCTTTCCAAAATGTACCAGAAGTAGTCAGAGTTCTAGAGGAGTGAACCTTGACTTTCCAAGGTTGTCTTTTTCCATGATGAGTGTAACAAAATTTCATACCCTGAGACAGAAATCTAGAAATGTTTTCTTTAGAAAATGGATTTACTTTCTTTTTGCATCAAAGGATATAGTGAGTTAGACATTCAAAAATCCTATGTATTGTCCAGGCAAACTCACATCTGTCTGTAGACAACTAAGATATGCAGAATGCTTTTTCCTGTTTTTGAGTTCATGATAAGACAAGGGGAGAGGAATGGTCTTGTTCACAGTAAATTAAGAGACAGCCTTAGGCATATATGAAGGGTTAGTAGACTGACCCTGTCCTTGTGGAAAATCAAGAAAGTATGCATTGGCATAAGGGCCTGCGATTCAGATACCCAGCTAGCAAAAGTTAGAGTAACAGACAAAGCAGTCTTTCATGATAAAACTTTTAAAGAATCACTGTCTGTTTGTTTAAAAGGAGAAGGTTATCTTCTCCAAAACAAAATTAATATCACAAGAAGTTGCCATTTCTTTTCTAGGTTGCCTAATATGCAAAACCCATTTCAAAAAATCTTTGACTTAAGATAGAGAAGAAAGAGGGGATTGCAAAGGCAGAAAAGCAAAAATGGCAGAAAAATGTACCTTTATAGAAGTTTAAACTATGCCAGAACGGGTCTATATTGAATCAGTGAATGCTTAAAAAAGCGAACTCTGATTCATCGACCCTATTTAAGCGAAAGCTTACAATCCCAAACACTCGGAACTGTTCCACAAAAAAAAAAAAAAAAAAAACTTAAAACAGTATATAATAAGCTCCCCACACCCCCTACTTAAATATACCAACTCCGAGATCACACCACACCCCCTACTTAAATATACCAACTCCGAGATCGCACCACAGTGGAGGAAATGGCAATCTCCCAAAACTGGCCCAGCAATTTTTTTTTCCCTGGGAAAAAAAATCGCTGTCCCGGGTGTTCAAGATTGTAAGCTTTCACTTACATAGGGTCGATGAATCAGCGTTCGCTTTTTTAAGCTTTCTCTGATTCAATATAGACACTGCCAAAACTGAGCAATTTACACAGGTACTGAAAAAAAAGTACAGCCCCACTTGGGATGGATCTTGTTCTCTTTTATTGTACCAGCTAGAAAATCTTTCCATTTTGATAAAAATATTTTTCTAGTTATAGGTTTGCTTTTCTGACCTTTTTTAATACCTGCTGTATGTCCTAAAGAAAAAAGTAGTGCCTAAATGGGATCACAATTATCAATCAAACTGTTAGGTGGAGATTTTGAATTCTTGACTGGGTTAAGGATCCTTTGTTCTGTGTAAGAAGATTGAGGAAGTATTTGAATATTGCCCTTGACCAGATACATGAGAAGGGAGAACTAATGTTGTCTTGGCCAAAAAGGGAGTTACCAGACACATATTTGGCAAGTCCATCTTGATCTTTAGAAAAACTTTGGGTAATCAGGGGGGGATAGGGGAACATTCTTGTCAATGGGAGCACGATGCATCCATTTTCAGGCCTATTTGCATGATGTCCTGGAACATAACTGGTTTAGGTATCTGCTGAGAAAGACAGCAATAGGATCTACTTGGGAAAGTCATAACAGATGGGCAATGTCCTGGAAGACCGCTGGGTCTGCTCAAAATGTTTGCTATTGTGTTCTGCTCTGGCAGAATGCATATGGCTTGCAAAGTGAGGTGAGGTTGTTCTATATTACCATTTCCAAGGCAGTCATGGCTAGTCTGCATGTTTGTTTGTATATAACATCACTGTGGTGCTGTCTGTTAGCAATATCAATAGCAATAGTCTAGGGATCCACAGCTGACTTAAGGCTTTGATAGCTTATATTAAAGCAATCATGTATCTGCTTGATCCTGAAATATGGCTCCTACATGCACTGAGCCTTGATACCTTGGAACACTGTCCCATTTGCAAAGTCTGAAACATCTTTCTTGACTGATTGAGCAAGAAGAGGTGGCGATTGGGGTACCTGGATTTAAGAAGATGTTGCTTATCCACCCTAGGAGTTCCTTCTTGTTGAAAATTGAGCACTGAAACCTGATAAGGCAAGGAATGAAGGTGCTGGATTCAAACTAATTGGAGATATCATTGGTTTTCCTCAAACATAGCTTGGTAAATGGAACAAATAGGATGAAGGAAACCACAAAACCCAGGACTTTGAGAAACGTGCAATGAATATACTCTGATGGGCTGGATTCAGAAAGTGACCTTGATAAGATGATACTATGGAGTGAGATATGCAATTGATAGGGAGCTGTTTAACAGGCACCCTAGAAGCGCTAAGGTGTGAGTACTGTTTAAACTAGACTTTTTTGAGATTTGCTTGAACCTTAGATTACTGAAAGGATTTATGTGAACCAAAAAGCAGCTAAGGTGTCTTGGGCTGATGGTGCTGAGATGAGGCAAACATCTAGCTATGAAAAAATATGGATTTCCTAAACTCTGCAAAATACTATGAATGGAGCCTTTGTGAAAACTCTTGAAGCAGTGAAAAGACAAAAAAGAAAATAAGTAAATTGA
The DNA here is from genome assembly GCF_019279795.1 of Protopterus annectens. NCBI lineage: Eukaryota > Metazoa > Chordata > Ceratodontiformes > Protopteridae > Protopterus > Protopterus annectens. The sequence goes on from NC_056728.1 coordinate 484,864,985, forward strand.
AATTGCAATCCCAAGGCCAAGAATCTTAGGAAATGCCTGTACATTTTGTAAATGGTGATTTGCAAATATGCATTTCTTGTATCCATGGTTACTAGAAAAACCTTGGGAAAACAAAAAGGGAAATTAAGTTTGAAGTGAGCATCTTGAATTCTGGAACCAAAAGAAAGTTGTTTAGCTTTGAAAGGTCCAAAATATATCTCCATGTGCTTTCCTTCATAAAAACGGTAATATTCTGGATTAAAAAAATGTTGCGTTTGAGAGAAATGCACTGGTTCTATTATACCTGGGGTAGCAAATATGACAGAAATTGAGGCACTGATTTTTTTTTCATGGATGAGGGTTTCCTGACTGAAGTGAAAAGATGCCCTCTTAAGTTTATCATCCTTGAATATTTTTAGACCCCAGTATGAAAAGAACAGTCAGGATGAGGCATGGGGGGAGGCCTAGGCAGTCACTGGGCTTTCTTTTGAAAGGGATGTTCCTGAGATGTGTCTCCTTTCCTTTTTGAATCTCCCTGCCATTTCATCTTATATTGTTATCAAGCTGGATTTTACCAGGAGGCTTTAAAGGGCTTTCAAAAAAAGAACAAGAGGAAGATGGATAATTCCTTTCACATCTAGGAAGAAGGAAAAAAAGAGTTGCTTTACTCCATCTGCTTACTTCTTTTTTCCTGTCTCTTTAATACTTCTGCTGAGGAGTTGACAAACAAAAGGCCTCTATCAAGTGGGGTACTAAGCAACTGAGATTTAACATCATCAAGGAAATTCTTTAATCATTTACATACATTTCTACACACTGTAAAACCAGTAGCAGCAGCCATGGACACAGCCTGAATTGTATTATTAGTTTAATTAATAGAATGCTTAATGACCTGTGAAGGAGAGTTTTATATTTCTAATAATAAAGATACAGTGTCAGATATAGGAAGTAATATAGGTTTGCTGCATGTTAGCCAAAATATGTAAAATAGATTTAGACATGTAAATCTGGACATTAATAGTTATAAAAGCCACAGTGGAGGATGTATACACCTTCTCTCCATTTCTTTCAATGGTATGACTATCTTTGTCATTTGGGGTGGGGTTATAAATAGTGGACATCTGACAAGCTCTATTTCCCATACAAATAAATAATAGACGAATCAGCAACAAGGTTTCTGCAAAGGAATTTATGTGTCAGGTACCCTGTAAAATCTCTCAGGTTTAAGGAAGGGGATTGGGAATCAGGAAGAAACAGAGACAGGAGCAACTGTATTGTCCTAGGCCCCTAAAATGGGGGATGATGACTGGTTTAGGGAAAGCTATTACCAATAATTCATAATATCTTGTCTAAGATTCTGACACTTCTTTACCCTCTGATTAGAAATATTTGAAATTGTGTCCCCAAAATAAATCTCCTCATTGGGGTAATCTGAGTAAAGGGCGTCTTTTCATTCAGATTTCCAAGTAGTAGTGGAGGATAACTGGGAGGTTTAGTCCAAGCCCTTCTTTATCTGACACAGGAAGAACATCTTTATCTAAGTAAGAGGCGATCTCTTTCTTTTATCAGGTGTAGAAACTGGAAGCATATACTGAAGAGACTGGATTGTATTAAAGAGATCTTGGGCAGAATTATATCAGTCTTCTTGAAAGGTTTTCAGGTAGGTGGTGTAGAAGGAAATAACTAATATTTTGTCTTTTGAGTCCTTTTTTAAGAATTTCTAGCTGTAAGGTCACAGGGGGCATCTAAAGGCAGACATCCATCAAACATCTGATGACATCCTTCTTACCAATACCTGGTGAATACCTCCCACACCTTCAGAGATGATAATTCTACACTTTTCCTTTTTGGCTGAAGCTTGACATATAGCCTGACTCTGTCTCCCCAGCATGACCTGTTCATGTCAGAGGCTAGGTTAAGATCCCTGGAGCGAGTGACCCTCCTGCAGTTTGGTTTATGAATGTGTAGTATTTCCATCAGGGCCAGGACAGAGACTGCTCTGTAAGCCAGGCACAGGTCATCCCCTAGCAACAGGAGACAATACAGTGACAGGACTTTCAGTCTTTCCATGTAAAACTTGTTTTGTGTACCCTGTAATTTCTTGGTGAGAAACCTCTGTGGTCTCTCCAGTTGTTGCAGGTGTCTGGTGAGGTATATGCAAAAGGGAGCATTGTTCCCAATTATTTGTCTGATGAGAGTCAAGTGTAAAGGAATTATAACATCCTTACATCAAGATGAGATGCCTTTACTTATAAGATGTGTCACATAGAAGAATTTCCTTACTACTCTCAATCAGTCACCAACTGGTTTCAGAGTTACCTGTCTGACCGCCAACAATCCCTTGTATGGCAGAATGACATATCTCCCCTACTACCTGTCTCCATAGGGGTTCCCCAAGGATCCATCCTTGGACCCCTACTCTGCTCTGTTTAAACCAATAATCTAGCCTCTGCCACCAAACATGGCACACTCATACAATACGCAGATGACTCAACCATCATCTGCTCAGCCCAGTCCCTACCCAAACTGCAAAAAGTCACACAGGAAGCCTTTTCCTCTGTTGAAACATGGTTATCCGATGCCCGATTAATACTCAACCCAAACAAAACTAAACTACTCATCTTCCAACCCACCAAACATTCTCAAAACAACTCTCACTTTAACATCACAGCAAAAGACAACACCACTATATACCCAACTGAACACGCCAAATTGCTAGGAATGGAAATAGACAATAAACTAAAATTTGACATTCACATATCCATGACCATAAAAAACGTCCACAAAAAAACTAGGAGCATTATACAGAAATAAGCAACTTCTCACCAAAGCAGCAAAAATTTCAATAGCAAATTCTCACCTTATCTCCACCCTACTTTATGCCTCTCCAATATATACCAACCTAAGGCAATGCGATCTAAACAAGCTAGAGACCTGCTACAACAAAATCGCCAAATTCACCACAGGGGCATCCTACCATAGTCACCACTGTCTCTCACTTGCTGAACTGGGCAGGCTTGAACTCCCTCACCTCCTTCAGTGGTATCAACTCTCACTCACCAACACTAGTAAACCATCCACTAAATGTCCCATCCCTCCAGAATCTACTCCAACCCTAAAGCACCACCAGACCACTAAGATCCAGCAACAAAAATCACTTGCAGATCACTAAAGCAAATAACTCTGCTGGTGAAGCACTATTCTCTTGCACCATACCTAAATTATGGAACTCCCTTCCATCCACAATTACCTCCATACCATCATGCTCCCACTTCAAAACTTTACTAAAAGCACACCTAAAAACATGCTGGCTATGCCCTTGCAACTCCCACTCTCACCCACCCCATCCAACCGCTACCTTTATTTCCACTCCACTAACTACCTTGATTATAGCAAGCTCAGATGCTCATAAGCCTAGTACTTATTATACAGCAGGAACTTCTTTTGTAACATTTGTTAATGTCTGTTATGCACTTCACAGATAAAGATTCTAGTTGTCTACTGATGTACTATGTTCTTCATCTGTAAATATGTTGTAAGTAATTGCTATGTTAAATTGTTAATCGCTATGTAATCCAATGTAACTACTGTCTGTTTATTTTAACTGTGGAGCTTTTCTCCCCGGGCCTCCGCTGAAAATGGACCTATGTCCAGTTGGACACTCCTGGTCAACAAATGTAAATAAATAAATACATAAATAAATAAATAAATAAATAAATAAGGATACATGGTGGTCAAAGTTCAGATTGCTATCAGCTAGAGTACCCAGATCATGTACTACTGGCTGTACAATTAAGAGGGTTCTGTCTATAATGTAATTAGCAGGGATGTCAACTTTCCAAAAGGGAAGAATAATACTCTATTTTTTTTTTTTTTTTGCATTTAACTTTAATTTGTGGCTTTGGCACCAATCAAAGATCTCTGATTAAAACAGCATTCCCATATCATGGCTAAGACCTGATATTTTATAGATATAATACTATATTAAATTAATAACTATAATTCACTAACTTATCTATTGTGTCATGAAAGTGAATATGTTTTCCTGAACTAGAGGACATTAAAGGCATGAAGGGTGGCTACAAAATAAGAGTTCTTAGAGCCACAGGTAGGTCAGCTGTCTCCCTGTACAATCCTCAGAGTTACAGCTCCCTCAGATTCAATTTGGGGGTTCAAAAAAAATTGAGGACCAACAACAAGGAATAAGTTCCTTATCTAACTATCAAATAGTTTATACTTGCTCCTGGTTATAGTTGTCAGTCACCAACACTATAAACAATACTTTAATTTAATTTGCCACTCTATCAGCCACCACTCCTAAAATGTATTTATTTGTTTTATTTTTTTTGGATTTGTTAACCGGGAAAGTCCGACTAGATCCATATCTATTTTCAGTGGAGGCCCGGGGAGAAAAGCTCCAGAAATACAGTATATATTAAACAAACACAATTAATAAGTGTAATACTAACAGCTCAAATAATAAAGAATATATACAAAGTTAGCCACGGTGGTGCAGCGGTAGCATTGTCACCTCACAGCAAGAGTCTGCATGTCCTCCCTGCAGTTGAGTGGCATTCAAAAGACATGTGCGAATGGGTGTGCCATCGTTGAAGGTTGGGCATTGGGCTGGCACCTTGGCACTGTAAAAATCTACTGCCAATCATTAGCGGACCGGTGTTCCGCTGTGGCGTCCCCTAACCAGGGAAAGCTGAAAGAAGAAGATATACAAAGATAACAAGAGAATAAAGTGCATTAAGTTAGGAAGTAAGGAAAAGGAAGTAGTATACTATGTGGGTACAGATGTCAGTAGAAATGAGGAGAAAAAAGAAAAAAAAAATTATATATAAGCAAGGAGCTGCTTAGAAAGGTATGCTGAGGGAGATTAACCTGGGCAAGTGCAGGTACATAACTAGTGGTTGATGAAATAATGTTTTGCTGCAATTTTAAACTTTGTTAGAGAGGGTTCTAGGGTTAAGGCAGGAGGGAGCGAGTTCCAAGTTTTTGCTATGTAGTTGGAGAAAAGTGAATCACCGTCATGATTGCAGGATTTAGAGGTCTTTAACATTAATTTGTCATTAGAT
>NC_056728.1:484875044-484940044 GCF_019279795.1 Protopterus annectens
TTTAGGCCTGTAGTCTTCATGGTTAGGAACATCTGAGGGCTTTTTATTTGTTAGATGTCTAGTGAGGTAATCCTCCCCCTAGCTGTACTCTAACTGTAATAATCAATGCTGTCTTATAAGGGTTTGATGACTGCCTTCTTCTTGACCACGTTCTCTTAGCACTAAGTAGAAGGATTTCCAGACTACTGTTGTCACATGATGATCAATAGATAAGGAGTTATTGATTCAAGATCCAAGGTCCATAGCTATTTTTTCATTTTGCTGTTGTATATTGGAAAAATGCTGTACTGAAGGGGTCAACTGCCAACTGTAATGATGGAGCATTTTTTAGCATTTGATTTTAGCCCATTTAGCCAAGATTTTACACCAGATATTTCTTGCTTGAAGGTTTGTGAATCAGAGGTAGACTTAACAATATCATTCAGTTTGCAAATATCTGCAATCTTAGTCAGACAGAGGTCCTTTCTTCCTGCCCGAAGTCCAGCAAACTAAATGCTAAAAAGGAGGACTCCCAACCCAGAGAACTGAAGGATATCACTGGTCACCTTTAAACTTTCTAATGAGGCTCTTGTGAATTGTGCTACATGGGCTGTGCCTTTTAGCCAGTTCACTCTTCACCTTGTGGTGCTTGCTATATGCAAAACGCCAACAGGAAAACCAACTATAATATTTACATTCACAAACATTATTAGGATGGTTTCAAAGTAATATTTCTTATGTTTTAAGCAGACATATACAGGCAAGAGGCAAGCTCATTTTTAAATTCTTAGATATGCATTTATTAATTTATTTGATGTTTGTTAATCAGGTAGGTAGACTGGTCCAAGGACCCTTTCCAGCTGCAATCCAGCCTAAGAAGGCAATATCAAAATTATATGGATGGAAACCACAGAATTACAATAGTACAGAAAGAACAACTATTATGAAAAAAACAAAGCAAGATGTGCCTATACACACTTGCAAATTATAACAAGTTACACAGAATCAATGCAGAATTAAAGTAATAGTGGAGTATTATATAATGCAGAAAAATAAAGCATAATTAGAATGTATACACTATATACACTATGTACATTATACACACTATATATTCTTTATACACTATAGACAACAAATATGCTATATACACTATAATATATATGTATATATATATATATATATATATATATATATATATACAGAGAGAGAGAGACAAAGATACACAGACACTGTACACATTATATATACTATATACACTTGAGTAAGTTGTTTAACCTTATAGCAGGAGGAAATGTAGACACGAGTTTGGACAGCTATGAAATGTCATATTGAAAAAAGGAAAGGGGAGGGGGAGAAGGGGTACTAAAGGGTCTTCTGATAGCAGAGTAGTAAAGCCAAAGAAGAAGTACATTCTGAAGCATTTTCATTTATTTTCTTCAAGTAACTGAGTAAGGAGGGCTTTCTTAAAAGTAGCAAGATTATCAGATGGCTTCATGGCATTTGGAGGAGAATTCCTGCAGTCAATGGTAAGCCTGGAAAAGGATCTTTCACAACAGGCACGAGTAAAAGGAGACTGAGCACTAAACAGAGTTGGAACTATGAAAGGGGTAGTTTGGGCTTTTAATACACAATTCCTTGAGGAGGAATGTAACTTAGGTTTAGAAATTTGAATATGAACATATTAAGGAAATGAGTAGCTCTGTCTGTCACTGGTAGCCATTTTCCTTTCCTGATAGTTAGGAAGTGGTGTTTGAATTTGTTGGAGGGGTAGCTGGAGTATTTAAGTTTTGGCACTTTTGAGGATTGTGGAATCATGTCAGATGCCATGGACAATGATGGGCAGACCAACTTTGAATCTGGAGCAGAGGGCATTAATGGCTATGCATTATTTGGCTTTGATGATGAAAAAATGAGCAATTTCAGAGGAAAGCTTAAGTGGAGCTAATACTTTATGAATCTGGATTTGTGGAGTAAGAGTTGCTGGTCAAGCAGGCAACCAATATATTATTGTTCTTTGATATGAGGGAGTAGGGAATGCTACTTGTTCAGAGATGACTATTTTGGGGAAATGCTTGAGTTTTTGGTATATACCAACAAGCATTAAAGAGTGTTGTGTACTTAGTGCATGAGAATCGTGGTGTACGGCGTGCACCAAAATCAAGTGAGCTACAGCTCATTGCACAGCATCAAATGAAACCTTACATAACCATGGCAAGGACTGTCATTGGTACTTACACTTTGAAAGTGCTACTATCATTGTAAAGAAGAACTTTCACTGTACACCATGGTTGTTTGCATCCTTCCATAGAGTTACAATTTACTGCTCACAATATTCTATTTCCACTCCAGGTAGACAGATTGCAGAAACTGCACTGCAGTGTCCTCAGGTAGATGGATTGCAGACACTGCATTGCAGTGACCTCAGGTAGCTGGATTGTAGACACTGCACTGCAGTGACCTCAGGTAGATGGATTGCAGACACTGCACTGCAGTGACCTCAGGTAGATGGATTGCAGACACTGCACTGCAGTGGCCTCAGGTGGATGGATTGCAGACACTACACTGCAATGATCTCAGGTAGATGGACTGCAGACACTGCACTGCAGTGGCCTCAGGTAGATGGACTGCAGGCACCGCACCGCAGTTACCTCAGGTAGATGGACTGCAGACACTATACTGCAGTGACTTCAGGTAGATGGATTACAGATACTGCACTGCAGTTACCTCAGGTAGATGGATTGCAGACACTACACTGCATTGTCCTTAGGTAGATGGATTGCAGATGCTGCATTGCAGTGACCTCAGGTAGATGGATTGTAGACACTGCACTGCAGTGACCTCAGGTAGATGGATTGCAGACACTGCACTGCAGTGACCTCAGGTAGATTTATTGCAGACACTGCACTGCAGTGGCTTCAGGTAGATGGATTGCAGACACTACACTGCAGTGATCTCAGGTAGATGGACTGCAGACACTACCCTGCAGTGACCTCAGGTAGATGGATTGCAGACACTGCACTGCAGTGCAGTATAAGGGGGAGCAGGTGCTGCACTCCTGTGTGTGACATTCTTCAGATGAGACATTAAACCAAGACCCCATCTGCTTGAGTTGGTGATAGCTCAGACTGATGTAAAAGATCCCATAGCACCCATCAAAAAGGAGCATGGGAAGTTCCCCAATGCTCTGGCCAAATTTCCCCTAGAAGTATAAATGTCACCTTGGGTCTCCTCCTGAAAAGAGGCTACCAGTCTGGTGAGACTAGCCTAATCAACAAAAGATAAATTAAAAATAAGTAAATAAGTAAATAAATAAATAAAATGAAAAAAAAATGTAGTTATATTTACTTGGGTCAGGTATTTTGAACTTGATTTTTCAGGATTTTAAGGGTGTACATAAACTGCTATAAGTGTCTCATCCCAGGTGCTAGTCGTAAACAAGACTCTGCAGGAGATGTTGTTTGACAAAGCAACCAAGCCTGTACCTTATTTAGACTATAATAATAATATTTCAGGTACACTGAATTGTATATAGTACTCGTGAAGTAGAAGTTATTGCATTGATAGATTTTTCTTGCTAACTCTAGGGTTACACAGGCCAGATTACCATCTTGAACCTTCTGAGGTTTACCCTTCAAACCATGGATCAAATTAAGCACAATCTCCTTTATTATTTTTTTCTTTTTATTTTATTTAACATTTGTTGACTGGGAATGTCTGACTAGGTTCCACAGAGCCTGTTTTCAGCGGAGGCCCGGGAAGAAATGCACCAGATGCATGTCTTTGGAACGTGGGAGGAAACCGGAGTACCCGGAGGAAACCCACACGAACACAGGGAGAACATACAAACTCCACACAGAAGGCACCCCAGCCGAGAATCGAACCGGAGAACCTCTTGCTGTGAGGTGACAACGTTAACCGCTGCACCACTGTGCCACCCATTAGTATTGAAACCAAAGCTGGCAGACAGCAGTAATTATTAAGTCTTATTATATGTGCCTACATTACTATCAGTGGATTATGACAGTGATTCAGACACTATTTTATGTTTGAAATCTTTTAAAGTGACTAATTCTGTTATTGTTGGCATGTATGTTTTGTTTCACTTTCTGCAAAAATGCTTGCACTTAAATGCAATCACCAGAAAGAAAGATTGCTTTATTGAACAAGTACAATTTAAAATAATCTTGTAAGTGAATACATTTTTAAAACAGAGAGGTAAATCGAAAGGAACACATGCATTTAAGCCTGGTCCTAAAAAGATGTAGAAGTGGTGGAGTGTATAGACTATAGACAGCCGAGGGATCAAGGCATATTTAATCCACAACTCCTCTCCAACCTGCTTGCCTCATGTCTTTGAGATGTAGGGGAAATCCATGCAAACACTGAGGGAACCTGTCAGTCTGTACCTGTGCCACTGTATAATAGCAGCAATACATTCCAGTGTTATATTTTACTGCATAGTAGATCCCTTCTTTCAGGGAGAAATGTGTGTTTGCTTCTCATAATCTGTACCATCCTGAGAGTAATGTTTTTATTAAGCTGAATGACCTGATACATATTATCTATTAAACATCATAAGGTTACATTTGTACCAGTGTCAGTTATCGTGTAAGGAACAGGTTGCTAAGTGGTTTTGTAGTTAGCTACTATTGTATCAGTCTCTGCTTATCATTATGTTTAGTTTTTACTTGTTATAATATAATCATAGCAAATGCAATTTTTTTAGTAGAGTGGACCACTGAAACAAGTTCACCAAACGTAGGCTTAACTACAGATGATGGAGAGGGAAATTTGTCTACAGATCCGTCCAAGACTGCTAAGGAGGACAGTGTTTCAGTGAGTATGAAATTATCATTGCTTTTTGTCAATTATTTGTATCTAAAAATACGATGAAATGCAATAATTGTATTATGAACAATATAGACAAAAGCATTTAAACATTATGTTTATAACAAACCTTTAACTTTTGCAAACTGTATGTAAAATTTACAACTAAATAGATATTACATATATTAACAGGTTTAGGAATCTTCATAAAAGTAAATGCATAGGATAGACTTTACAGATGTTTAATACCAAGCAGAGTGTCATTTGGTATGTATACTGACACTGTGCAGGATGTGAGCAATTTTAAGGCACAGACAATGAGGTTAGGAAAGGGGCAAAAATAAGGTGGTATGTAATGCAAGCTAACAGCGCATAATAAGAAGGAAATGAGTAACAGTAAGCGAATGAGACACACAGCATACACAAACGATAACACCCAAATCATGGACTGATTCAGAAATGTATAAAATGGGCATGTTGAGCGACAGCACATATTCATTGTTTACAATGAGAATCGTGGTAGATATCAGAGGAGTAATACTAAGTATATCAGCAGGAGTGGCTCAGCACCATGTGGTATTAGCTGCCACAGAAGCCACTGCATGCCATGCTGCATGGTCATATCTATCTGTGCCAGTAGAAAAATCACAGTATCTGACCACCATCCCACACACCAGCAGATTGCATACGGTTTCCACGTGGACAGGGAGACTGCATGAGGCATAGTCAAACAATATCACCCACAACCAGATTTAATGGAGGAATTTGTGCTGTCTCCACTCCTGTGAAGCTTTAATATCTTACCTACATGAACATTTCACTAACCTTCTAGGGAGCTCTCTGGGATATCATACATGTCAGCCATGTGAATCTTGAAGCGATACCCTGACATTATGCTGCAGTACCTGAAAAAAAATATTCAGGTCCCTGAGGATGACAGATGAGAGTACCCTCACCATGTAGGGATTTTAAAATATATTCCATTCTCTATGGCTGTAGAAACCATATATTGCAAATGCACATTGCATCAAAACCCTGCCTCTTCGAGAGGGACTGTGATACATCACAGAAAAGACTTCCATTTCCTGAACTGCCAGGTGATCTTCAATGGTGAGGACATTATTTATGATATGTCCACGTACCATCTGGCAGTTCCCATGATTCCCACATTTGTGACAGGTCTTAGATATACCAATTTCCCCTGACATGTAAATTCTCCCAGGGTTGTCCGATTAGTGGGTGCTTACACATACTAGACAGACAGATCTATACACAGAGTTACCAGACCAGCAAAGAGCTGGCCCCATATAATATGTTATTTTTTTCTTGCACCTGATGTATATTCCATGAATGACCCCATCTGCCATCCTCAGACCATGCAAGGCATGGTGTATAATGCAGCATATGTGAAAATACAGAATAGAGTGGATCATGCATTTGTCCACTGAAAGAACTGCTCCATTGCCTAGACATATTATGAGAGGCACTGCAATACATACAGAAATCTACAGAAAGATTGTTATTGTTTGTTTTTCATACCTATACAACATGGCATTGCACAAACAGATGGAGCAGCAGATGAACATGTCTGTGGTCCTGCCAAAACCAGGTTATATCAGCAGCAGCAGAAGGGAAGGGTGGAAATTCAGATAAAGAGCATGTACAGCAACTGGGGCAAATTTAGGTGCAATACACTGCAACACAGGCAAAGAGGTAGCATCTGTTCCACAACTTTGGGTCATGGTACTGACTACCCAGGATAACACGATGCATACTGTGTCAAACCCACATTGCATGGGGCAGTGCATAGACTGGCCATGTTCTTCATTGGAAGTCACTAACGTGTGTCATGGTGGCCACACCTCTCAACCTGGAAATATCAAAAGGACCATGAAAATAGGTACAAATCTGTGTGCTGATTAACATAAAATTTGCATACATAATTATGTAACCACCCTCTCTTGGATGGAATTGTGGGATACCAACTTTCAAATGCAAACTGAAGAACAGACAACCAAAAATATGGTGTATTACACTCACTAAATGCAAAGAACGAAGCAATAATGGTAAATCGCACACACATATTCTAAATGCAAAGACCGAAGCAGCTATGGTATTAAACAGTACAGTTCCACAATCTAAATGCTGCAGACTCTAAACTCTAAATGCAAAGAAGCACTAAGTGCTATTACAAACCTATCTGCTTTTTCCTATGTATACACAAACTGTTTTGGCCCAAATAAACTGTACAATAAGTAGGTCATTAAGAACCCTATGAGGTCAGTCCTTGATGTTAAATCTGCACACATTAAACCCTTCTAATGCCTCTGTATATATGGCTGGGGAAAAGTATGTACCCTTTTTGTTGTAGCAGCCTTAGGTCAGCTGGTGCCCTAGGCAAAAGGGCTCCACAGCGCCCCCCCCTCACCATCCAGGTGCCCCCAACCTGGTCTACCTACACCAAATAAATACTGGAAAAGCACCCCTGCTACAGCGGCGCCCTAGGTGGCTGCCTAGTTGGCCTATGCCTAAGGCCGGCCAAGGTCATACTCTGAAGGCTTTTATCTGATCTAAATTGCTGTAAGGATGATTTCTCAAAGCCACACAAAATACTGCACATAGCATCTCAAAGTTTATAAAAAAAGATAACTTGTTTTCTGCTACTAGTGTTTCTTCATCTGCAATCCAAAATCCCATTAGCCTTCCTTGTTGGCTTGTTACACTACTCTCTCACATTTTTCATTTATCTGATGTGAATGACCCTCAAGCCTCTTTCTACTTTTGTTTCTTAGTTACTGCCTCCCTTCCCAATGTGCACTCCTTTCCAGAGTTATTTTGCATTTTTTTCAACTGAAATGAAGCTGCCTCATTTATACCATTCATCCAATCTTGCCAGGTTCTTTTATATTACTACACTTTTTGTGCATCAATGCAGTTGTACAAGTGTATGATACTTCTGCTCTTAGGAACTTTTTTTTTTTTTTTGGTAGTTAAGTATTACTGCTCACATATCTGACTTGTATACCTGGTCACTAGCGTTAGCATGTGTACCCACATCAGCCCCCCCCCCCCAAATGTCATGGCTGGTCTTTACACACTTATCATTGGTCTGTTATCAATAAATACAGTTTCAAGGTCTGGACATAGTGCTGTGACATGCAAGCAGTGACCTATAAACCTGGAAATCCAACTTAATTCCTTCTGTTGTAATTAACCTAGCCATACACGTCTTCCTTTTCTTATCCTCTGCTGCTATATTTCTGCACTGTCGCATTATCTGACTGTATTCCCTCATCTTGTCTGTGATTTCCGATATGCAATACTCTTCAGTTTTAACATTAAAACACAGGACATCTTTTTCCCCAACTCCCATGCCTGGCAGTATTATAAGCCTATCTGCACAACAGCACATTGGATTGCACATAGTGCAATACACAAAGTGTCACTCTACAACAGAACCACCGAACCAGCCTTAGTCATTTTAGAGCCAAATGAAGCCAAGCAATACACAACCACAAAGTTATGCAAGCAACGCTCCTCCAATCTTAGCATATTCTAGAAGAGATGAGCTAGTTTTCACATACTGGATGCACTCATCCGCAGGTGCAACCTGTACGTGCAGGGTATCGGAAACGACTAGCTTTATCATTACTTTTGCTTACCCAGGAGTCCGGTCATAAATGTCAAGGGCAAGGTACACTTCCAACAGCACACCATTGTTACTTGGGAGAAGGTGTCAATGCAGATGAAAATTATTTTGATGTGAGTTTAAAAGCACAAGAGAAACAGATCAAAGCATTTTCCAGCCATTCCTATTATATGGCTTACCTTAAACAAAATTCCAAAGCCAAAACCAAAGTATTACCATCAAACAGGGACAAAGAACGGGTTTGAAAATCTACATTTTACATAAGCACTTGTCTTGAAACAAGAGCAAACAGCATGAGAATTCCACACACACACACACACACACACACACACACACACACACACACACACACACACACACACACACACACAAACATAAATACACATGTTCTCGCCTCACTCGCATTCACAAATTCACACAAACATACACAATTACACATCTGCACAAACGTGAACATTTAATATTCTAGAGACAGGGAGAGAGAGGGATGAAAGACTATGATCAAATTTAGTCACTTTTTTTTTTACCTGGAGGAGCCGGAGCAAGAAGCCAAAATCCATTTCTCATTCTCTTTCTCTCTGACTATCACTGGCTGGGCAGACTGGTCTGACTCTGCAGACTGCAGCATGACTGCTGCACTTAACATTCAGTTGCTCGCTAGTCCCTCGTATTAATTAAAAGAAAAAAAACAGCTCAAGACTCGAGAGCTGCTCCGTTCATTGGTCTGATTCTAACACTTTGTGCTGCTGATTGCTGCTATTTTAAATCCAGGGCGGGCTGGGGGGGCAAATCGATTCCTCTTCCCCAACCACGTACAGAAAAGGGAAATGAGAGAGTACACACCCCCATGAGGCCTCAGCTGAATTCTGACAGGCTGACAATTTGTATCATGAAGCTGACATCATCGCTCATGCCCCTGCATGCGATGACATCAGCAAGAACTTCGGAAAAAATGTTTAAAAAAATTGGGAAATTTGCGAATTGAAGGGGCCACTCATGAAATCGTGGCACCCCATTATACCGAGGAACTCTGTACAGTTGGGAGGACTGATGGTAGCATATCTGACAACAACTTTTGCCACCATTGATATCAGCAGCATTGTGTGCTCCTTGTCCCTATACTCCATATCACTGTGTGTTTGTTGCATGCTGTCCCATATACCATGGAACACACACACACACACACACACACACACACACACACACACACCAAGTCCATAATGCTGTGAGCAGAAGACTGTTACACATGAATCACTGATCTGTACATCCACTGGTTAATGCCAAGTAATGTAACCACACCAGAAATGGTTCTAGAATTACGGCAATGCCTATCCCCTTACCATGTCTGTCTACTATGGTGGGTGTGAGCAATTCAGAAGCCATCTGCACTGGGGTCACAGGTGAAGCTGTGAAGGACTGCCAGGTGGAAGATGCTTGCTACATCCTATTTAATTTGTGTGCTCACTCTGTACCTCTACAGGGTCATCTGTTATGGGGGATGGGGTTGACTCCTCGTCCTGAAGTGTTAGTCAGTCCCACTGTGTCACTGGACAATGCCACTTGTATGTTGTATGCCTTTATCATCAGTAGCAGTCACAGGTGCCTTGCGAACATCAACCCTGTGTTGACCTATAGTGCTGGACCCTCCACTTGTACAACTTCTAGGTATGTGCTTATTGTGTGAGTACAAGTGTACATTTCCTGTAGGCATCATCCTTTAACTCCTACATGCATTCCTACAATTATAAGTTACTTGTATCACTCTTAAATACTAACATTAAAACTCAGTTTATCTTTCTCCTTTCAACCCCTTCCCTGATTTCAACCTCTTCAGTACCTCACCTTCTACTCATATACCCTGATATGTTAGTTTTGCCTTCCAGTGCTCAAACTTGTATAATATTACTGCTCTTAGTTATTACTATATAGATCCAGTCTTACTTTTATTACACAATTGTTTTCTATGGCTCCGCAATACTGTACTCCATTCAGTTATTCTTACCTTAGGCTGCATCTTCTCTTACTTTTAGACAATGGCACAGATGGTTGTATAGGATGTGCCGACGTGTTACTGTTTACACAGAATGTAATAATGCAAACATGCCATTGTTTATGTTTAATGTAAATTGCTTTACTGTTATGAGTACCCTTATGTGACAACACATATGTTCAACCCATTAAATATCATTGTAGCGCTAGCCCTTTTTGTAATTAAGTCCATCTTGATCAAGGCCATGTCTGAAAAACATCCTTGGACCAGTATACTTACACTGTTAACAAAGGTAAAAATAAATAAATAACTAAGTAAATAAAAAGCACAAAAGGAACCCTTGTCTACTCCCCCACACACACGCACATCTGTATAAGCCCCTGTGGCCCCCCCATACATCTGTATAAGCCCTTGTGGTCCCCCACACACACACATATGTCTGTATAAGTCACTGTGGTCCCCCCTCCTACACACGTCTGTATAAGACCCTGTGTTCCCCCACACACAAACATCTGTATAAGCCCCAGCGCCCCCCATCTGTATAAGCCCCTATGGCCCCCCCCACACACACACACATCTGTATAAGCCCCTGTGGTCCCCCCATACACATGTCTGTATAAGCCCCTGTGGTTCTCCCTACAAACACATCTATATAAGCCCCTGTGGCCTCCCCACACACGTCTGTATAAGCCCCTGTGCCCCCCCCCACACATCTGTATAAGCCCCAGTGGCCCCCGCCACATCTGTATAAGACCCTGTGGTACAAAGTACTACACATTAAACTACAGCTATAGCATACATTGACAGACATAGCTTGTCATGTAGGGTCTTGCAGTTGTAGGCCAAGTGCACCTATAAAGACAGATGTGCAGGGGAGCCTTGATCGAGCCTTCCTTCACACTTGCAGTGGCATGTGCTACACTGCACTGTACTGAACAAACTTTGTAAAGAAAAATCAGTATCTAAAATAACAATCCCACCCCCTTTATCTGAACCTTTGACCACAATGTGCTTATTATTAACTAATGCATCTAAGGCTTTTGTCTGTTCTTCAGTTAAATTGTAAAATGACCTGTTGTGTTTTTTCTTATACAGTTCATAAACCTCATTTTCAACAGCCTTTTCAAAGGCCTGTATAAATGAGATGTGCTGGCAATTGTATGCCCATCTTGGAAATGTGGAAAACTTTCTGGCATGGTGTGTAGATTGACATGACTGTCAGTCCCCCTACCTTTTGTTTGCCTAACTCACCTTTCCTACTTTCTTAACTACCCAATTTCCTCCCCTTTTATATGATAATCAGGACTGGCACTTTACTGCACACATCCACAGTGATCTATCTTATGACAGCTATGTATGCATTCGTATTATGGATAAGCATGTGCAGCTACATGGCATTATGTTGTCTGCAAGAGCATACACTAACTTGGTCACAATAGAGTGCCTTCGTTCTGTCATCTGTCATGTTGGTCAGATGTCCTAATGAAGTGCTAGACTGACTTTAAGAGCAGCTTAGCTCTGCTTCTCCCTTTAGCACAATGCCTCTTTACTTGTGCATTTCTTTTTTCACACTGCCTGTCATATGCCTAATTAGCTCTGTGTCTCTCTGTGTAGTGATTGCCATGCAAACTGGCATTATGCAGATAAGGAGGGTTCAGGGATCAGTCTTGGGGCCGCTCTTTTTTGGCATTTACTTCTCTGAAGTCAAGGTCAATGGCATTGGCCTCTGGCTGACTGAAAATGCAGACAATTGCACATTAGGGGCAGTCATAGAATCCCCCAACAACACAGATGCTCTCCAGGAAGGGCTGACACAGACAAATAACTAGTGTCAGAGGCATGGACTAAAATGAAATGCCAACAAATGCATAATAGTATCCTTTGGGAGCTGATCCACCCCTGGTAAGTATCTTATTGACAACACACCCATATGAGCTGACCCATTAGTTAAGGACTTGGGGGATACACACAGGCAGTAACCTAGCCTTTGACCATCATGTGTCTACACTAGTGAGGAAATCATTCTATTTTATGTAACTTACAAACAAAGATATGGCATCCAGGTCCAAGGGTGTCACTGTTCCACTGTATTCAGTGTTCATCAGACCTGTCATTGAGTACAACGCTCCCTTTGGTATGCACCTAACTAGGCACATCCAACAACTGGAACATCCACAGAGGTTCCCCACTAAAAGAATACAGGATGTAAGCAACATGTCCTGTGCAGCCCACCTCATATCCCTGCACTCTCATCTATGCCTGGTATACAAGGCACTCTCAGACCCCACTCTGATGAACCTCCTGCATGTCAGCAAAACAAACAGCACCAGAATTGCCCATTCTAAAGACATAAACCTTGCCTGTGATATAAATAGGACCTGCTGGAGATACAGGCATGTATCCCAGAGACTACCTCTTCTCTGGAACAGGCTGTCCATCCATATGTTCCTCCTTAACACAATTTAAATGTAACTTGGACAACTGGATGGGGAACAGGAAATTCATCCCTGGTTTGGCACCTATGTATCTAACAGACACAGGCAGTCTCTGAATGGTATCTCCCAAACCGCTGTTTGTAAATGTTTCATTTCCCAAGTCTCTCCTTACACTTGTTAAGGGTACCAGAACTCGTCAGAGATTTGGGATCCATAGCTAGGTTTAAAAAGGTAGTGATCATTAGCCTACTAAACACCTATGCAACTACTGTTTATGAATCCCAACCACAGGATTTTTGAAAACTGGAAATACTTGTCTGCGAATCCCAACCGGAAGATTTTTGTCCTTTGACACTTTACTAATGTAGTTAAAGTTAGTAATAATACTGCTAAAGAATAAAAGCTATTGACACATAACACATCTTTCATCAGTCAAAAATATGTAAAATAGAAATAAATTAATACTGATCTTATAATATGCTTTTTAATTATTGTTGCATATGTTCAATGAAAATTGTTTCAACTGATTCAAAATGCTGAAGTCACCCATATTTCATGGGGATTAGTTGTGTTTCAATGAGTGGCACCAGGAAACCTAAAGAAAAAAATGAATATCATACTTTGTATCTCATCAGATAAAGTAGACAATTCTTCACAGGATCTGGAAAGATGCATGTTTCTGTAACATAGAGTTAGTAAGAGGCACTTAATTCTGTAACTAGGTTCTCTGAACTTCAATATTATTATTATTTTTTTAATTATACCTGAGTTATCATCCTGTATATTGTATATCACATATGTGGTATTATTGGGATCCAGACAAGATGTGGCCTTAAGAACAGCTGATATCATGTCATCAGGATATGTTGCAATTAGAATCAGCAATCTTATCTAGGAGTATTAAGGTTTCAGCTCTGCCAGGTGATAGGTGCATCTCTCCTACTGTACTATACAAGTATGGTTAATGTGCATCATGCCATCCCTGATTTTAGGAGAACTGTAGCGTTACTTTGGACCCCATGCTGGGATCCCAAGTACAACTGCAAATATCAGCTAGAAAATTACCTCTCTGAGGAGACACTGCATAAAATGTTCACCTCTGAGTTATATCTGGGCACCATAATGCAACTCATTTTTATTAAAATAAATACTTTCTTCTATCTATGCAAAAATCATTGTGGTGAATCAATACTGTATATATATATATATATATATATATATATATATATATATATATATATATATATATATATATTTATATATATATGGTTTCACTTCAGAATGTCGAGTTACTGAAAACTCGAACTTCATATGGTCGAGACCATATGATCGAGTTTTCAGAAACTCAAAATTGAGAAGTGTTACAAAAAGACTTGAATTTAGGTGAAAATAAGTTTTTTGCAGGGGGGGCAAGTCCCCCTGCACCGTCCCTACTTAAATATACCATCTCTGTGATCCCACTATAGTGAGAAAATGGGAAATCTCCCATTCTGCACTTCTGCATACAGCGCAGAATGGGATATTTCCCTTTTCCCCACTGTAGCGCAATCTTGGAGTTGGTATATTTAAGTAGGGGAGTGTAGGGGGTGCAGGGGGGCTCCCCCCTGTAGTAACGATGTATTTGACTTTTTTTTTTTTTTTTAATTATTTCACTTTGGAATTTTGAGTTTCTGAGCTCCATAGGCGTATATGAGGCTAATGACAACCAGGGCCTTTATAAGTCTAGCCATGCAATCGAACCCACTTATGTCCCTATGCATCATGGGCATTTATTAAGACATGGTATGTTAGGCATTTTCTAGACCTTTTGTGGGAAAGTATGTTAGTTTGGAAATTACTGTCTGCCTCTATCAGAGACATGGTGGCCAGACCTGGGGTCAATTTGTGACTTCCTATCCATTGATCAAGGTTATGCTTAAATAGGGCTAGGGATGGACTGTGCTTCACATGGATGGGCAGCCTATTCCAGAGCATGGGATCCTCTGAGACATGTATCTGTCCTGCCAACAAGTCTTATTTATGTCACAAGCAAAATATAATCCTTTGATCTAGTGGTTCTGATGCTGTTCATTTTTGGATGTGCAAAAGGAGGTCCAAGAGAGTTGGATCTGAGGATCCCTTGACTGCCAGGCATAGATCCCCTCTCAGTAATCTGTAAGGTTCTGAGTAGAGAGATAGGGCTTTAAGGAAATCCACATAGGACAATGTGTTTAGGCCCTGGATTCTCCTGGTAAGGCACCTTTGTGGGCTTTCCAACTGTTGCATATTTCTGGTCAGATACATGCTGAACGAGGCATTATACACAACGTGGATAAAGCTGGATAAAGTGGCACTGTGACATCCTTGGACCTGGATGCCATGCCCTTACTTATATGTTTTAATGACTTTCTTACAACCTTGGCCACATGTTGGTCAAAAAACAGATTACTGCCTACATATGTTTCCAGATCCCTGACTACTAGATCAACTGTTAGGGGTTTCATAGCAATGGAGTAATTAACCTCAGTGACACTTTTCCCAAAAGGCACTATAATGCATTTCTTGGCATTGAGTTTTAATCCATGACTTTGGCATCAGTCATTTGTCTGTGTTAGACTTTCTTGTAAGATGTTTATGCCATGGGGAATCTATGATAGCTCCCAATTTGCAGTCATCTGCGAACTTGATCAGCCAAATACCTTTGACATTAGCCTTTACCACTGAGAAGTAGATGCCAAACAGCAGCAGTCTCAGCACAGATCCCTGAGGCACCTCGCTGGAGATCAGTCTCTTAGTGGAGGTGATCTCACTAATCCTGACTTTCTGGGTCCTGTCTATGAGCCAGCTGGCAAGCCAGTGGTTTATGTAGGGGTTTATGCCCAGTTTGGTTAGTTTTCGACTATACCTGAGTAGAGCATTGTTTCACATGTTTTAGCCAGGTCCAGATAGGCAGTATGCACTGTTTTCCCTTCATCCATTGCCTTGGTGACCTTCTCAAAGAAGTCCATCAGGTTTAGTATGCATGACTTTCCCTTGACAAAGTCAAACTGGGTTGAGTCCAGTGCCTGAAGGTGGCCGATGTCTTTGTAAATCATTTCCATGATAATTCATTGCATGACTTTGCATATCAGACTAGTCAGACTAATAGGTCTGTAGTTTCCAGAGTCAGATGATGGTCCACCATTGTGAAATGGGATAACCATTGCAGTCCTCCATTGCTGTGGTACAAAGCTGTTTTGACATTATGGTTAAAAAGTGAATAAAGGGGTCCTGATAGGTCATTTTTCAAGGTATTTAGGAGGCATCCCAGGATATTGTCAGGGCCCAATGAGGCTGTGTTTTTGACTTTAGTGAGTGAAGCCAGGACCTCTTCCTTGCTAATAGTTGGGGAGATGATGCTTGTAGGTATTTCATGGGGGGGTGGGATGAGTGGGAGGGTGAAGTTTTAGCTGAATTTGTCAGCCAGAAAATTCTCTCTCTTGCTATGTGGCACCATTGACCACCAGTTTGGTACACTGATGTCTGCTGTCTTTGAGACACAGCTCGAAGGCCTTGAGGTTGTCTTTGGCCTGTGGTGCTTATCTTGACCTTGTAATTGGCCTTGTTGTACTTAATTAGTCCTGTTAGTTTCCAATTTCATTTAATTACAGAGTTCTTATCATTACAGGAGTTGTTCCTCCTAATTTTGATCATGACCATTTCCTTTTGTTGTATATCCCATTAAGGTTAGGCTTCCACTAGTGTAGTATGTTTTTAGAGTTTGTTTTGGACTTACTTCATATAGGTACATCAACCTCTATACAGCCATTTACATGGTTGTACGGGGTCTTTTTGAACAATTCTACATATGTTGCTGTAAACTCGGGGCTAGGAGAGGCACTGAATTTTGGCAAACTATCACTTAACAGGATTTAGTTTGCTTTGGAATAGTTCCTAACTGTTACAGGGTTTACTAGGGGTTACTGAGTTGATTTTTATTTTAAAGGAGACAGCTTTTTGGTCTGATCACACCAGTGAGGACTTGACATGGGGGGGGGGGGGCAGCACTCTCCCACCTTGGTGAGTACCAGGTCCAGTAAGTTTGAACCTCTGGTGAGCGTGCACACTATCTAGTCAAGCATTTGTGTGTAAGGAACCACTGTACCTGTAAGTATGAGGTAGTATATGTTTACCATCCTATAGAGGGGTAATTAAAGTATTGCATGAATGGGTTATATGGTTTAATGGTGAGTGTCTCTAGTAGGTATAGGTATGAGCTGTGGGATTCTACGGACATATAGGGTGACCTATAGCTTGCTAGGATATGATACGGACTTTGTCTATGGTAATTTGCACTTGGCTAAATTCCAGGGTATTATCCTGATCAATCAATGTAGAGTTATGCCTGTTGCTTATATAGATTGAGACTCCTCCATCCTGAAACACATATTCTGAGAGCTCAACGTCTCTTTTCATATAATCCAGGGAAGTATGTCTCAGGTCATTAATGCCCACGTGGACTATGATAGAATCATAGTGATTCCTGTGGTGTAGTGACTTGAGTGCATGTGTAACTTGGCAGAACATAGCCCTAGATAAGCCACTAACTGTTATCTTCTCCTTGCTCAGTCTGGTGAGTGGACCATCTGTGTGCCATACAATAGATTCCCCTATGACAAAAGTCCTGGGTGATGTGATTACTTACTTTATGGGTTTTCTCCCTGAGTTCCACTGGATGTAGGCATGTGTGTGGTGTTTGGTGTTGCCTTTGGTGAGTGCTTTAGAGATTGATGTGGATAGGTGTTGCTGTTTATAGGCTTGGGGGGCTTTGAGGTTTGGGAGGATGGCTTTTTAGTGCCTCAGTATAAGTTGGTCTATGTGTGTGGTGGATGTAGTGTGTGTGTGTGTGTGTGTGTGTGTGTGTGTGTGTGTGTGTGTGTGTGTGTGTGTGTGTGTGTGTGTGTCTGTGTGTCTGTGTGTCTGTGTGTGTGCGTGTGTGTGTGTGTGTGTGTGTGTGTGTGTGTGTGTGTGTGTGTGTGTGCGTGTGTGTGTCTGTGTGTCTGTGTGTGTGTGTGCGCGCGTGTGTGTGTGTGTGTGTGTGTGCGTGTGTGTGTGCATGTCTGTGCGCATGTGTGTGCGGTCCTGACAACCTTATTTATATGAGAGATTTTTCCCTCTAGTGAAACTGTGTATGTGCATCTCTCACATACTGTGCTTGTTTCTTTAAAGATTAAATGGCTGTCTATGAATATGAGACAATAGCTACATTGTGTGAGGATGCCCATATCTAACAAGCTGGATACAGAGACATTTGAGAATTGCATATTCATGTTGTCCAAATTTGTATTTGAGTGGGTAGCATTAGGTTACGATCCAATGCCTGTCAGCTTGGGATGATATGCTCGACAAGCCACGATGCTTCGCTAGGGATGGCTTGCACCTGTCACCCCTGGGCTTTTGGATATTGGCAAAGGCTCTTGCTACCCCCATAGTGCCTTTTTTAGAGTAATGCTACTCAACGCCAGAAGTCTAAACCTCAAGATGCACGCACTCGAAACTCTCCTTAGCATGGAGAACATCGATATCTGTGCAGTAACAGAAACCTGGTTCAGGGCTCCCGAGCGCACCCCAGCACTACCAGGTTATACCTCATACCATGCTTTTCGGCCCCAAAACTTGGACCGGACCACAAAAGGAGGGGGAGTATCGCTATTCATCAAAGATACCCACACCTCCAGGTTGGTGGCAAAGCACGAAGCATCAGAGACTATCCATGTGCAACTAACAGTGGGTAAAACTGCCTTCCAGTTTATAGCCTGCTACAGACCACCCTCCCAAATCCAGGAACCCCACTCGGCCTTCCTGAGAACACTGGAAAATATGAAGGTCTCTCCAAACACCATTATATTGGGCGACTTCAACTACCCAAACATAGACTGGGAGCATTACTCTAGCTCCAACACCCTAGCCCAAAGGTTCCTAGAATTTATAAACTCAAATGCTATGGAACAACTTGTTACCACTCCCACAAGAGGGGAAAACGTACTGGACCTGATCATCACCAACATGGGGACTCTATGCTCCAGACCAGAAGTGTATCCCTCACTGGTAAGATCAGACCATAAACTAATCTCATTGGATATTCACATCCCGACCCCACCCCCTGCCCAGAAAACCACAGTGAAAAACTTCTCTAAAGCAAATTTCACATTCCTCAAATCTGAGGTGGAATCCTTCAAAGCCCCCCGGGCCTGTGGAAAATACGGCCCAGACTGCAGAATCCTTTATAAACGCATTCTATGAACACCTTCAGGAATGCATGGATCATGCGATCCCAAATAAAACCAAGACCCAATCCTCCAAAGGCAGACGTCCTGTCTGGTGGACCCCAGCCATAAAAAAACTGTACAATAGAAGGAGGAAGCTACTAAATGATAGAGCAAAATCCCAAAAAGGGAAGGCATCACTGATCAGTATTAGCAAAAAACTACGGGCACACATAAAATTGTCTAAGGCCAGCTTCGAGAGAAAAATTGCACAGGACACTAAGGATAATCACAAGGCTTTCTTTAGTTATGTTAGGAACCTAGGTGGTAATTCCCAGATATGCTCAGAATTAGTCTAAAATGACAAAAAATACACCAAACCCACAGACATTGCCAACATCCTAGCTGACAGGTTCAGCGCAAACTCCCCCCCCACCAAAAGGGCAAATATCTGTCCCAGCAGAGTGCTGCCCCCCAGACATCTTAGATGCTCAGGTAAGAGCTGCCCTCTCCAAAGCAAAAAACACAGCATCAATGGGACCAGATGGTGTCCTGGGCTGCGTCCTACATGAACTCCAAGAAGAGCTAAACCCAAACATAAAACTACTGTTCAATCTCAGCCTTACTACAGGATATGTGCCCAAAGAGTGGCGTACAGCAACAGTGGTCCTTCTCCATAAAGGTGGTGCCTCAACGGATCCTGGAAACTATCGCCCCATAAGCCTGACTAGCTTGGTCTGCAAAGCTATGGAAAGGATCATCATGGACCTCATAAATAAAGATATTGGGGACCTACAAACACTGGATCCTACCCAGTTTGGCTTTGTTAAGGGCAGATCCTGCCTCTTAAACCTGGTTGATTTCTTTGAAACAGTCACCAAGGCCATTGACGAGGGGAAGGTGGTCCACACAGCCTACCTGAACCTCGCAAAAGCCTTCGATACAATACCCCACTCGGGCATTATAGATAAGCTCACCAGCTTAAATATAAACCCCTATGTCACTAGATGGATTGCAAACTGGCTCAAGGACAGAACCCACATGGTTAGAATTCCTGGAGCCATGTCAGACTCCAAACCAGTTACAAGTGGTGTCCCACAAGGCTCAGTCCTGGGACCTCTCTTGTACGGTATATATTTCTCGGAGGTACAGGCCAACACGGAAGGACTGTGGCTGACCAAGTTCGCAGATGACTGCAAACTGGGCGCCATAATCGACTCTCCAGCCGACACAAGCATCCTCCAAAAGGGCCTCATAGAAACAGACAACTGGTGCCAGAGCCATGGCCTCAAGCTAAATGCCAAAAGTGTATAGTCATCCCCTTTGGCAAAAACAAAGTGCCACAAATTACCACATAGGTGGTAATCCATTAAGTACAGAAGAAGTAATTAGGGACCTGGGGACCCAAGTTGATAGCAATCTCTCATTTGACAACCACGTGGCCAAAGTGGTTAGAAAACATTTTATATAGCCCACCTAATCATGAAGGGATTCACATCTAGATCAGGGGAGGTCATCGTGCCTCTTTACTCATCCCTCATCAGGCCCATAATTGAGTACAATGCCCCTTTTGGGATGTACCTTACCAGACACCTGCAGCAACTGGAAAGACCCCAAAAGTACCTCACCAAGAGGATCAAAGGGCTCAAACAGATGCCATATGCTGCCCGGTTAAAGAAACTCCAGCTCTACTCAGTGGCATACCACCTGTTCAGAGGCGATCTGTGCCTGACTTATAAAGCCATGTCCAACCCGGAATTAATGGACATGCTGCACCTCAGAAAATCCAAATCCCATCGAGCTACGCACTCAAGAGACTTGAATCTCAGCACTGAAATAAATAGGACATGCTGGAGGGACAGATTCATAACCCAGAGGCTCCCTTCACTCTGGAATAAAATCCCAGTCCAGGTTAGGCAGAGTCCCTCATTGACTCTCTTCAAGAGGAATCTTGATGAGTGGATGGGAGATCGTAGGTTTACTCCGGGTATCACTTCTGTGTCACTGTTAGACAGAGGCACAGTATACTAACCTCGAAAAAGGGCATAGCAAAATAAATTTAAAATGGGTGGCGAAAGCCAAACACATTCTGGCTAGGCTTATAAATGCCCTAGGGCAGATAGCCTAGTATGAACCTATGAACCTATGAACCTATGTTACTGACTGGGTTACACAGAGGTCCTTGCGTGGTCACTGGGGTTTGTTACTAGACTAGGTTAGATTGTGCTAAGATTTTAGCTGTTCTAAGTATGTCTTCATGCAATGACATTATTGTAACTACACTAAGTTACAGATTTCAGTTCTAAGGGAGGTTTTTTAGATAACATGTATTTTCTGAGCATTTGTGTCTGTACAGGGGATTGTTAACTTTTTGATGTAATAACACCAAGAAATATTGCGTGCAAGTGTAATGCTATAATAAAACAACTTATACAAGGCAATTTCAAATATTATGGGCCTTTAAAATGATTTAAAGGCAAAATCAATAAATAAAGCAAAGATAAAACAGCAGCACTCTAAACAGTTAACTGAAGTGCAAAACAATAAATTAAATCTCTTATCTGCCAAGTATAGAGCAGGATTAACTCAGGACCCCTCCAGAGTGTGGCAAAGGTGCCAAGCAGATGGGATCTCTGGGAAAACAGGCAGGAGAAAATTTGTAGTAAGGGAGGTTTACTCAAGTGCAATGCATGTTTGCAGGTTGGGCATTTAGTATTACAGATATATGAAAATAATGGGTGGGAAAGTATTTAAATAGGTTATACAACAGACAATAGCAATGAAAGAGGAGAGGGAGGGGCTTTGGAAGTTAGATTACCATAGGGGCAGAAGCCAGAGACACAGCTTTTTAAAACCACAACAAGAGAAGGGTGGGATGGTTGGGGGAAATCTCAAACTGGAGTTCTAGTCCTATGGTTAGAATTTCAGAAACTTCTACAGTAATGCCTCAGTGGGAGGGGGAGGGAGAGACTTAAAGAACAAAGGAAAAACACTAGCAAGGTAATGTGCTGTTTATTGTACAAAATCTCAAACTGGAGTTCTAGTCCTATGGTTAGAATTTCAGAAACGTTTAGCTTAATGCCTCAGTGAGGGTGGGGCAGACTCGAAAAATGAGGGAAACAGTAACAAGGTTAACAAAAAAGGCTCTGGAATGAAGCAGTAAACAGCTATATAGAGCTATAAAAAGTAATGAAGCACAGATCCTGCAGCAGAATTCACAATACTGCCACAACTGCAATCCCACTACCAGATTGCTGGTATTTAACTTAAAGCAGATATATACAGCTATAAAAAGCACTGAAGCACAAATCCTAGAATAAAAACCATAATACTGTCACTACTACAATCCCACCACAGACTATGCAGATATTTACCAGTATTTCTATAGTAAATGACTAAGGCTCAAACCTGGCAATAGATCACACCCCTGCCACAAGTGTGAAAGAAGCTACAAGATTTATTGAGCCTGCAAACTGGGTTCAAATTACAAAAAGCTACCTTTTGCACTCAGTTCTCATTATGGAAGTAGAAGTGCAGTAAATGTATAAACAATGCGACAGCCTTGTAGTGATACACAGTGTTCACACAACTGCAAATGAAGTTGCAAAAGTAAGGTCCCAGAACAAGCTAAGAAAATGCAAACAACCTTTTGGCTAAAGCATGGACAAAAAGCAGAGAAGTACAAAACAGTATCACCACAGGAGCCACTGTAAGTGCAGCATAAATAGTTAATCAAAATTTAAATAAAAGCTTTTTTTCTTCTCTTTTGATGAAAAGCGTGTATCTTACATCTCTCAGAGTCTTTATCTTGTACACTGGCATCTCATGAAAGCTGATGTTTACAACAATATGTATTCACTTATCAGTGCCTTATTCATGATTTATTTTTTTATTTTATATGTCTGAACTAATGATGTATTCATTTTGCTTATAGACTCCCTTATGGACAAGGCATGTTTGTTTAAATCATCTGAAATATAAAACTTATCAGCTGTAGAGATAAAGTGATAATCTTCACAGAGATAGCTTTCATGTGCTTTTTTCTTCAGGTCTACGTTGTTGTGGGCATTGCAGCAATAGTTTGCACTGGGCTCGTGATAATGCTAATCATTCTCAAATTTGGAAAACATTCAAAATTTGGAATCAAAGGTAAGATCAGTTGGTCATTATTGTCTCAAAGGTTATTTATTTATTTATTTATTTAATGTCCATGGGGACTGGTATAACATCAATGCTTTCACGTAGGTGTAAATGAAATGGGTTAGTGTTATTTAATTGAAAGTTCATTTCATTAAAACTCAGATGTCTGATTGAAAACTCATTTGACTGAAAACTCATTTAATAGAAAAGTGTAGAAGTCTATAGAAAGTATCTGAGGGTGTCATTTCTTATCAGAGGAGTTATTAGAGAAGCGAGTCTAAGAAAGCATGGTATGTGTAGATTGCAATGGTCAGCATCATGTTGTCCCCCCTGATTTGTAGATGATTGTGTTTTGGTTTGTGAAGTTTTTTTTCTTTTCTCTGAGGTTGTGTTACCATGGAGTTATTATATATATATATATATATATATATATATATATATATATATATATATATATATATATATATATAGATAGATATATATATATATATATATATATATATATATATATATATAAGTAATGGGGTATGGGGGCAAAGCTCTTACATAGGGGTGCACATGAGCTTGCCCTCTCTGCAAAAATATTATTTATGGTGTATGTTTTGTGAAGAAAGTTTTCTATCAAATGAGTTTTCAGTTAAATTATTTTCAATCAAATGAGCTCAACCATTTGAGTTTTAATGAAATAAACGTTCAATTAAATGACATAAACCCAAATAGAATGTTTTAATTATATAGTGTGCAGGTGAGGCTTAGTGGTAGTTGATTATGATCAAATGCATCAATAGATGTATGGCATACCCTTTTCTTGCAAACAATAAATAAATAAAATAGTGCTGCTCAGTTTATAAGAATATTATTCTTTGAAGCTATGTAAACTTTAATTAGGTCTTACTATGTCACCCCAAGGTTTAACGATTATAAAAGTAAATAGTTGAAGCCGCAACCTACAAAGCATTTAAGGAATAGCTTTCTTTGCAGCAGTAGCAGTAAGACCCCCTGCACTTCCATGTGGGGATCATCACCCATGTGCCCCTTTACAGAGTTACACACACTGATAAGAGGGGAAAATGCACATAGTGTTATCACTGCCATTATGCATATAGAAAGTTCTAAAGTCTCAAATGAGTTGTAGCTGTTTGCAGGTCATCAAATAGGTTAACAAAAAGTAGCTGTGTTATGAATTATGCATTAAACGAAGATGTATAGCAGAGGATAGGAGCATGTTATTCATTACACTGTAGCAACATGTAGGTGTTGGGTGTTTCAGCATATTCATAACTACATATTACATTACATATAATATTTCTTCCTTAATCTCTAAAGGTGTCCATATTTGCGTCATGTATTTCCTATTCTGGTACACCATTTTGTGTTTTTTAAAGAATGTTAAAAAAAATCACAATCTAACAATTTAGACATGCAATAAATTCATAAAACAAAACGTTTCTTAATATATTCAGACTAAAGAAAATGCATGAGGGCTTTACATTTGGAATGTGTGTATTGCATGTTCCATATTATGTTCAGGATCAGTTCTGAAAGACTTCATTATGAATAGCGTGGATTTCATTCAAAAATAAAACTGAAATTTGAGAAGCATGTGCTTCCTAGCAAGAACTTTTCATCAAATAATGGGTTTATATATCTATATATTTATATCTATCTATATATCTATATATATATATATATATATATATATATATATATATATATATATATATATATATACTGTGTGTGTGTCTATATATATACATATATATATATATGTATATATATATAACCCACACACACACACACACACACACACACACACACACACACACACACACACACACACACACACACACACACACACACACACATTTCTGATTATACTAACCTGCTGTTTGAGATTCTAGGCATGCAGCACATGGGCTGTAACCAAACATAATAATTAAAAAAAAGAAAAAACTGATTAACTAGCACACCATTAGGGATGATCAACATGCATCTCAATACAGCTACTTTCATCTTGTCACAATAAGCAGTCATTCCTACGTATCTTACATGATGTTTGCCTTACAGACATGGGTGTAACCTGGCCTACAGGCTAAAGTTTGTTGATAAATTTCTTTTTCAGCATCTCTGAGAGTCACAATGTTTGTTTACAACTCAAGAACGTCTTTTATGAGTTTGTAGAAGACACAGCAGAAAGCGATACACAATTTTTTTCAGTGCATGGAGGACATCATTTGAAAAACGCATATATTTTTAACATGAAATTTGGATAAACTAATAATAAATTCCTGACTACTCTTGTGGTCACAGGCAAAATATGGTTGATCATTTTTAATAATATATATGAATGATACTTACATGACATCATAATGTTTAGATGATGTTATAACTAGGCCGGGTATTGCCTTTGATGGTTATTTGCCATAATATACCATAAACATATCCCTCATTATTTACACACATTGCTAGTTTGTATTTAACATCATACTATTTGTAGCAGTAAATAAATGTCATCATTTCCTTCTAATAAAGTAGAATTATAATAGACTACCTAGTTTGGGGGAGATTCTCGGTCATGCTGCATGGGTTGCCCTTTATAGTAAACTGAGATTCTAAAAGAAGGCTCCAAAGAGAGCCATCAGTAAACTACAAAAAAGACAGGTCTGCTTCTCTGCAAGATACTTCAGTACAGCTGTTCAATTTCAGTATGCTTTTCCACAGTAACCCAACACTACTGTGATATCACGCTCAGATGTACAGGGAACTCTGAGTATAGCTCAGTATGTTGTATCCCTCTAAAATATGTTTACAACTGCAAAGTCATTTCTGGAATTCACTGTAGCATCAAGGGACAGCAAAACTGCTGTTGTGCACCAGAAAATGTCACTGTATGGTGAATAAAGCAACCGAGTATGTGGATTAGTCTGATTTCAAGTTTTTATTGACCATGCATTTAACCACTGATTTTTGTATATTCTGGTTTAATCAGCTTGCATTGATTTATAGCCCACCTAAGCTGAGCACTCTGTGATTCAAACTGCATTAGTTTATTTCTGTCTTTGCTTATCAGCAAATACACTTTGTGGCTAAGTTCCATTCTTTTTATATATTGTCAAAGCATGTTTATTTTATCACTTACAAAACTGGCCTCACCAAATAATTTTTTATCAAGTCATTACATTCCATGCAAAGAATTCTGGTGAAATTACTACCATAAATTGGACTAATAAAATAGTGAATTTGCTGGGAAGCATTTTGACTTTGATAGTAAGAAGGGAGTTAAGAAATTTTGTTTGCTGGAGCTTGCTATGAGTGCTGCAAAATTTCACGTTCACTAAAATTTCTGAATATTTGGTGTATCTATTCATCTGTATTAGTTATAGCTTAATTAAGACATTGTTAACGAGCAGCCAAATTTTCCATAAAAATGAGTATAATGTTTAAGAAACGTGGCTGACCCCAGTTCTCAGTTAATATAATTCAGTAACTCATGTCTTTTGTCCTTGCCAACGACAAATATTAATGAAATCAAACTTAAGTACATGCATTTTATTCAGCAAAAGCTTCAAGAACTTGATTGCAAGGAGTGACTGCATGGGCTTCAGCATGGTACTACATCTCGTGTGTCAGAGTATAACCTATCACATTCACTAATAAAATCTCAGAAGCCGTGCTCAACGAAATTCTCCAATTCTAACACATGCTTCAGAAAGCATGCCATGTAATTTGTGTGTTAGTATATTGAGAAGATTTTGAAGTCATTAAAAGAATCAGCACCATGATAATTATTAATATTAGAATCATAATAATGATTAGTTCCCTGCCTGATGATAAATATGTAGCATAGTGACATCATTTTTGTCAAATAATAATCAGTGTACAACTATTATCCCCAACATATGCAGCCATTGATTTTCATGCAGGAGTGAAAGTAAATATATGTTACAAACATGAAAGATCATTAGAGAGTCATGGAAGTCACATATATGTTACAAACATGAAAGATCATTAGAGAGTCATGGAAGTCACATATATGTTACAGACATGAAAGATCATTAGAGAGTCATGAAAGTCACATATATGTTACAAACATGAAAGATCACTAGAGAGTCATGGAAGTCACATATATGTTACAAACATGAAAGATCATTGGAGAGTCATGGAAGTCACATGAATACATAATTCTTATTACATGGAAAAGAAGAAGTTTATCTGCATCTTTCGAATATGGACAAAGTCTGAATCAAGTAAGATTACTGCTGCAAACCACATGGAATTTGATAGGAATGCCTAAGAAAACAAAAAAGTGTTTCAATGCAAAGTAGACATTATTGTGCAAATCCGTATACATAAATATTAATACCTATAGCTGTATGTGTGTGTGAGAGTATGTGTGTGTGTGTGTGTGTGTGTGTGTGTGTGTGTGTGTGTGAGTGTGTGAGTAAGTGTGAGTTTTTATCTAATTATTTATTTATTCTTTAAAATAATTATTATGGTGGAATAACTCCAGAAGGGAGTCATTCTCTCAGGGGAACATATACATTATTTACAATGCTGATTTTCACCATTGAAGTAACAACCTGACCCCATGTGGAAAAATTACAAAAAGGGATTGTAAATGTATGGATGGATATATGTGTATTGTGATATATATCTATACATACATACATATATATATATATATATATAGAGAGAGAGAGAGAAGGGAGGGAACATATTTACTTTATGTTCCTAGTATGTGTTAGAAAGATTATATATCCTAGGGAGGTTAGGCACTAAAGTGAAAATACCACTACAATTGTTTCAATGAAATTAAAAACAGGAAGGTAATAACAGTGAGAATGTTATGTATATTATACTAATAAATGATGAACCCTAATAGTCATGTTAAAGGAGGGAAGCTTGTAAAATCTGTAAATACTCCTCTCTTTTTCTCACTCTCATTCTACCTAATTAAAATGATTGTTCCATGCACTGTTTTCTTTACAACTTGTGTATTTTTTACATTCTCTTGGTATATATCACCTCATTAGAATTCTTTATGTATCCACTTGTGAATGTTTTTCACCTGGGTTGTACCTGCAATTGGTTGGTTCTGATCAGTGCACCACTCCAGTAAACAGATACAAATTAAATGAAATAATAAAGTAAATGCATTTGGTAGCATGTAATGGAGATATTAAATATGAAACAAGAAGTGATATTTTGGAAGTAAACAGTAATACCAACTTGAATATAATCCTGTGGATGTTTTCTGTATTTCTACTTTTTGGAGGGCTTTGGGAAGAGTAAGGTGAGTCAAGAGCAGTTGAAAATTTGTGAAAAACTGTACATGTCCTAAGAAAACAAGAGTCAAACAATGATTAGGAATTTACTTTTCTTACCAGTGTTCTCAAGTATGCCAGCAAAGTCGGGTAACATTTCTGCATAGCCAAAAATGTGTTTGAAGACTAATGAAGTATGCAACATCTCACTATATGAATAATCCTGTTTGTCATGATTTCATTCATTGGAAACCAGTAAAATGACCACATGAGTTTGAGAAAAGACCTACTTCCATTGTGCAAGATCCATTATGCTACCTCATATCAAGAAGATTCATTAAGACTTCACTGATGAAAAGCAAGGATGCAGAAGCCCAGTCATATGAAAGTCACATTCATGGAAATGAACAAAACCCAAGCAAGAAAATAACTACAAATACTGCAACATATTCCCACAAATGGCTCTATATACCCACATACAGGGCTCCACACTCCTGTACCTTATAACCCTTATGTTTAATCCTAAATCCAAACTGAACTGCTTCTCTCTTTTTATATCTGGTGAATGTCCCCATAACTTCCGCTTGTAATCTGTTTATGCTGATAAGCATTAGGTTGAAAGGGTTAGACTTTCCTGTAGCCTTCTTTCTTCCCCAATTAAGGTAAAAACAGCATGCTTTCTACTATTCAATCAGACGAGCGTAGTGTGCTCTGCACCTCCAAACAGTGCATTTCTCAATAAACTAAGTGAAACAAGTGTGCTACAAAAGGGAATTGGAAAACGGGCTCTCTGCATTGTAAATTGAGAAGCAGGCAGGGAACTGTGTAGTTTTTAACAGTAGGGCCTAGGAACAGAGTATTGGGCATATAAACAAAACAAAAAAGTGTGCTTGTAACTCATTTAACAGTAGGGCTTAGGAACAGAGTATTGGGCATATAAAAAGAAACAAAAAAAGCATGCTTGTAACTCATACCTGCACATGCTCCCTCTAGGCATTTGCTTTACTGGTTTAGCCCAGCTGCGCTCACTTCACTGCTCTGCACCCCACCCTGCCACCATATCTCACCCACCCCCAGTAGTGCTACGTTTATAGTACCACTGGCACACCCCCTTAATTAGCTAACCAACTACTCGTGCTCCTAGAACCCAGCAAATGCCTAGCACAATAATACACCCTCTATCCACCCCACTATCCATATTAATCCACACATAACTATTCTATTCTCTCTAATCTTTTATCCACCACATACACTCCATACAGGCCCTACCCTAGTAATTTACTATGACTACAGCTAAAACACTAATGCTGCTACCCTTCGTACCCCTGCTATTCATTCCTTATCACCTAAGCTCCTATGAATATGCACAGCATCTTGAAATCCAATATCCAAACTCTCAAACAGACATCAACCCAGCATTTAATAAGTTTAATCACCACATAACCCCCCTCCTAATTCCTCACCCCCCAATTACCATCACCCGACTAAATACCGCTACATTAGCTTAAAAAACAAAAGCTACAAAAAAAATCATAAACAAATTTTAAAGACTCAAAAGCAACTTAAAAATTAACCTTATTAAGGATGGAGACATCCACCCCAACCTTGGCCCATCCACAACAATAGACCCAAGCACACCAGCTAACAACCCAACATGTACTACCCAGATTGCTAGACTTCCAGTCTCATTTCTGGTCTGTCTTCCCAACATCAGAAGCCTAAACAACAAGATCCATAGCCTACATAGACTCTTAGCTGTTCACTCCCCTGATATCCTCTGCCTCACAGAAACCTGGCTAAAACCAATAACCAAAGATAATGAAATAACACCCTCCCACAGTACAACATCCTTAGACTGGCCCAGATCTCCAGGAAAAGTGGTGGGGTAGGTGTAGTATACAAGTCTACCCTAACAATAACAATTGATACCCAACAGCCATCCCAGTTTGGCAATGCAGAAATTCTCATCACCAAACTAATAATAAACAAAATAAATTCAGATACATTGTCTGCATTTATATTCCACCCAGCAAGAATGATAATACTCTAGAAAATATCTTACATTGACTAGCTTCTAACTATCCCCAGAAAAACATTGTCTTGGGGGACTTCAACATTGATTGGAACACCTATTCTTCTGAAACTCCCTCCACCCATTTAAACCTCCACGGGTTTACTCAGATCATTGCCACCCCCACCAGATTTAGCAAAAATAGAGTCAAAGATAGTATCCTTGATTGGATGCTTATTAACAGCCACCCCCAAAAGTACAAGTCAGGTCCATTACCCGATGATCTAAGTGATCACTGCCTTACCTGTATTATTAGGCTCAAAGCGACATTCCCAACCAGCCCACCTACAAAGCTATAACAAACATCAGGAACTTTAACCTTGACAACTTCCAAAATAAACTCAAAGCATGTAATTGGAATGTATTGAAATGAAGTGATATTTTGGAAGTAAACAGTAATACCAACTTGAATATAATCCTGTGGATGTTTTCTGTATTTCTACTTTTTGGAGGGCTTTGGGAAGAGTAAGGTGAGTCAAGAGCAGTTGAAAATTTG
Source organism: Protopterus annectens (assembly GCF_019279795.1). Classification (NCBI taxonomy): domain Eukaryota; kingdom Metazoa; phylum Chordata; order Ceratodontiformes; family Protopteridae; genus Protopterus; species Protopterus annectens. Next base: position 484,906,120 of record NC_056728.1, read on the forward strand.
TGAAAAACTGTACATGTCCTAAGAAAACAAGAGTCAAACAATGATTAGGAATTTACTTTTCTTACCAGTGTTCTCAAGTATGCCAGCAAAGTCGGGTAACATTTCTGCATAGCCAAAAATGTGTTTGAAGACTAATGAAGTATGCAACATCTCACTATATGAATAATCCTGTTTGTCATGATTTCATTCATTGGAAACCAGTAAAATGACCACATGAGTTTGAGAAAAGACCTACTTCCATTGTGCAAGATCCATTATGCTACCTCATATCAAGAAGATTCATTAAGACTTCACTGATGAAAAGCAAGGATGCAGAAGCCCAGTCATATGAAAGTCACATTCATGGAAATGAACAAAACCCAAGCAAGAAAATAACTACAAATACTGCAACATATTCCCACAAATGGCTCTATATACCCACATACAGGGCTCCACACTCCTGTACCTTATAACCCTTATGTTTAATCCTAAATCCAAACTGAACTGCTTCTCTCTTTTTATATCTGGTGAATGTCCCCATAACTTCCGCTTGTAATCTGTTTATGCTGATAAGCATTAGGTTGAAAGGGTTAGACTTTCCTGTAGCCTTCTTTCTTCCCCAATTAAGGTAAAAACAGCATGCTTTCTACTATTCAATCAGACGAGCGTAGTGTGCTCTGCACCTCCAAACAGTGCATTTCTCAATAAACTAAGTGAAACAAGTGTGCTACAAAAGGGAATTGGAAAACGGGCTCTCTGCATTGTAAATTGAGAAGCAGGCAGGGAACTGTGTAGTTTTTAACAGTAGGGCCTAGGAACAGAGTATTGGGCATATAAAAAAAAACAAAAAAGTGTGCTTGTAACTCATTTAACAGTAGGGCTTAGGAACAGAGTATTGGGCATATAAAAAGAAACAAAAAAAGCATGCTTGTAACTCATACCTGCACATGCTCCCTCTAGGCATTTGCTTTACTGGTTTAGCCCAGCTGCGCTCACTTCACTCGTTCTGCACCCCACCCTGCCACCATATCCCACCCACCCCCAGTAGTGCTACGTTTATAGTACCACTGGCACACCCCCTTAATTAGCTAACCAACTACTCGTGCTCCTAGAACCCAGCAAATGCCTAGCACAATAATACACCCTCTATCCACCCCACTATCCATATTAATCCACACATAACTATTCTATTCTCTCTAATCTTTTATCCACCACATACACTCCATACAGGCCCTACCCTAGTAATTTACTATGACTACAGCTAAAACACTAATGCTGCTACCCTTCGTACCCCTGCTATTCATTCCTTATCACCTAAGCTCCTATGAATATGCACAGCATCTTGAAATCCAATATCCAAACTCTCAAACAGACATCAACCCAGCATTTAATAAGTTTAATCACCACATAACCCCCCTCCTAATTCCTCACCCCCCAATTACCATCACCCGACTAAATACCGCTACATTAGCTTAAAAAACAAAAGCTACAAAAAAAATCATAAACAAATTTTAAAGACTCAAAAGCAACTTAAAATTAACCTTATTAAGGATGGAGACATCCACCCCAACCTTGGCCCATCCACAACAATAGACCCAAGCACACCAGCTAACAACCCAACATGTACTACTCAGATTGCTAGACTTCCAGTCTCATTTCTGGTCTGTCTTCCCAACATCAGAAGCCTAAACAACAAGATCCATAGCCTACATAGACTCTTAGCTGTTCACTCCCCTGATATCCTCTGCCTCACAGAAACCTGGCTAAAACCAATAACCAAAGATAATGAAATAACACCCCCCCACAGTACAACATCCTTAGACTGGCCCAGATCTCCAGGAAAAGTGGTGGGGTAGGTGTAGTATACAAGTCTACCCTAACAATAACAATTGATACCCAACAGCCATCCCAGTTTGGCAATGCAGAAATTCTCATCACCAAACTAATAATAAACAAAAATAAATTCAGATACATTGTCTGCATTTATATTCCACCCAGCAAGAATGATAATACTCTAGAAAATATCTTACATTGACTAGCTTCTAACTATCCCCAGAAAAACATTGTCTTGGGGGACTTCAACATTGATTGGAACACCTATTCTTCTGAAACTCCCTCCACCCATTTAAACCTCCACGGGTTTACTCAGATCATTGCCACCCCCACCAGATTTAGCAAAAATAGAGTCAAAGATAGTATCCTTGATTGGATGCTTATTAACAGCCACCCCCAAAAGTACAAGTCAGGTCCATTACCCGATGATCTAAGTGATCACTGCCTTACCTGTATTATTAGGCTCAAAGCGACATTCCCAACCAGCCCACCTACAAAGCTATAACAAACATCAGGAACTTTAACCTTGACAACTTCCAAAATAAACTCAAAGCATGTAATTGGAATGTATTGAAATGACTGCCATTACAAGAAGCAGTTGGTACTTCAATACCAGATTTCTGGCTATCCTTAACCACCATGTTCCTACCCGTATCATCCGTGTAAAAGCCACAGTTGCACTGTGGCTATCTAAAGAAACAAAAAACAAAATTAAACTAAGAAACAATGCCTGGGCCAGGTGGTGTGTTACCAAAGCTTCTATGGACCAAGTAAGATACCGGCAGCTAAGAAATCATTCCAAAAAAATCTGTCATTCTAGACAGAAAAAATCACTACAACCTCCTACAACAAAAATATCAGCTAAAACCTCAAAAGTTCTGGGCTTGTGTTAACAATCTTCTCCACCTAGGCTGTTCCGCCACTCCTACCCCATCAGCTGCCCTTGATAATACCCCTGTAGAAATTGCAAACAGCTTCAACTCCTTCTTTACTGAAACTATCCAGTCTCTAGCTACCTATCTCACTCCATTGGACACAAACACCAGCTCTGGCACATCTAGCTCTGATCCCCCAGCACCCAACCCACCTTTACCTTTCAAACCATACCTACCAACCTGATCCGGACCTTACTCAAAAAGCTAAAACCTACTACACTAGCTGCCGACCACCTCCCAGCTGAATATCTTCAAAAAGCAGCTGATGCCATAGCACTTCCATTTGCTATTCTGATCAACAGATCCATCTTAGAAGGATCCATCCCAGCAATATGGAAAATATCACGTCATACCACACCATAAAGGAGGAAGATCCACAGAATTATCTCACTTTAGACCTATAGCCATTCTTTCACCACTAGCTAAAATCATGGAAAGATGCATACACAAACAAATTATGCACTTTCTTATTCAAAATGAGAAGCTCGCCTACTCTCAGCATGGCTTTAGGCCATTCCACAGTACCACCACGGCTCTTCTATCTTTCTCTAATGTCATCAATCTTCATTGTATCAACAACAAACTATCTTCAGCACTCTTCCTAGATCTCTCAAAAGCTTTCAATATGGTCATCCATCAGCTACTGCTCAATACCCTACAAACCATTGCTTTAGACCAACATGCAATACAACGGTTTCACTCCTACCTAAACGGTAGATGGCAGGCTGTCTTATGGCAGAGCAAGCTGTCATCCCAACTTCCTCTAACCTTAGGTGTCCCACAAGGGTCCATACTAGGTCCCCTTCTTTTCTCTAGCTTTATCAATGATCTGCACACCACCATCCCCGGAGCCACCTGCATCCAATATGCAGATGACTCTACGCTAATATGCTCCACCTCCTCTCCTACACAACTTCTAACCCTCACTCAGACCACTTTCAGCATGGTAGAAACATGGCTAGCTAATCACCTCCTGCTACTAAATCCTAACAAAACCAATCTACTACTTTTCTCCCCTAACCGAAAAATTTCTCTTCCTTCCTTCAACATCAAATCTAGCAATGACACCATTATCTCCCTTGATGACCAAACAAAGCTTCTAGGTGTAATAATAGACAACAACCTTAAATTTGATAAACATGTAAATGACACTATTAAGTCCGTCAACAAAAAATTTGGCTCCCTGTACAGAGTCAAACCTTTCCTCACCACCATCCCCTCCCCCCCAGCTTGGGTAGCTATTGCAAGATCACACCTCCTCTCTACCCTTATGTATGCCTCCCCTGTACTCACCAACCTATCCAAAACTGATCTCAGCAAATTATTAGGATGTTACAATCATATAGCCAGATTCGCTACTGGCATGGCTTTTAGGACTCACCATTGCCAGAACCTCAAAGCACTGGGATGGCTAGAGTATCCTACCCTTCTACAGTTCAACCAGCTTATAGTAGTGCATAAAACACTCCATCAACCTGATAACACCCCTGCCCTCAAAAATATTCTCACCCCTCACAGTGCCCCCAGGCCATTACGCTCAGCTGATAAACTAATGATACTGACCCAAAAATCCAACAACTCTGCAGACGATGCTATATTTGCCAACTCAGCCAGTAAAATCTGGAATCTACTCCCTACTACAGTTACCAAGGAAACCTCACTACCCCTATTTAAAAGAGAACTCAAAAAATCCCTCACATCTCATTGGCTGTGCTCTTGTTCTAAACCTGACTAACAACTTCACTAATACATGTCTTGCTACCCAAACTGCTGTTTAGCCAAGTATCTATGTCTCATAGCATTTGAATGTCTAAGCATTGTGAATTATGAGATCTGATTGTATTCTATGTTCACATTTTCTGATACGTCTTTGCCAATCAGATGTAAGTCTGCACATTGTGTATATTGATATCTGCCTGTATTATTTGTCTATATTTTTTCTAAACATGTCTGCCTGAGTTTATCACTCAGTGATGTATGTACTGCCTCTTTTTTGGTATGTGGAGCTTTTCTCCCCGGGCCTCTGCTGAAAATGGACATATATCCAGTCGGACTATCCCGGTCAAAAAATGTAAAATAAATAAATAAATACATTTCACCCTAACCGCTAACTAATCCTATTCCATTCCCCATCTTTAATAGTAAAGTTTCTGACTTTTGAAAATTTTACTGAAATATAATAAGCCTCCTGTGCCTTTATTTAGTATGACACTTGACAAAACCAGATTGAATAAAAATGCCTAACTGAAATAACTTTTGATAACACTGACCATGAATAGCTCTCTGGCTTCCTTTTGAATAAGTTATAATTGGGTTTATATAAAAATAACCATGACTTACTTTATTTTATGTTACATTATGTTATGTTGTTTATTTTTTCATTAGTTAATTCATTCATTCATTTATTTTTAATTACTCATTTGGTAACCTAATAGGCAGAATAACCATAAGTCACATATTTTTAAGCCGAATACTGAGTAAAGCACAATAAATTTATAAAAGATGTTTCAGTAAATGGGTATTCTGGGTACTCTGTAAGTAGATCCTGGAACTCTCTTCCAGCTGATATTACCTTACTTTCCACTTTAGGTCAATTTAAAACTAGACTCAAACAACATTTGTCACTTAACTGGCTATGTCAATGTATCAAGCCTGGCTAACTCTCTCTAGAATGTGTAAAAATCTGTTAACCAGTTTACTGTGTAATTTAAATTAATTTAATCCTGACTTGCGCTTAGATTAACTCTAACCTGTGGAACTTGTTTAACTTGCTTACTTATGTAATCTCTGTAAATAGTCTGTTTGTAATATGTAATGCTGGTATTATGTAATACTGTATATGCTTACCCTTGGAGCTTTTCTCCCCGGGCCTCCGCTGAAAATGGACATGCATCCAGTCGGACTATCCCGGTCAACAAATGTAAAATAAAATAAATAAAATAAAGTATTGAAACTGCATTTCCAAGACCACATTCCACAAATCTATTACAGATTATCATTCTGCACTCAAACAAAGGTGGATCTACTAATATTTTATTCAACTATTAATTCATCACCAACTGTAAACTCATCGGTATCTTATGACCTTCTCAGGGATTAATGGCAAGGCCTTCCCCTTATCACGGAGCTGAACCTACAGTGATTGCTGTCACTAGGTACCTCAGATCTGAATTTGGTAATCAAACAGTTGTTACCCTTTATTGTAATCTCTAAAAAGCATTTCAGCATTAGACAAATTCTTCTTATTAGACAACTTCTTCACAGATGTCACCTGATCCATGTTACTTAGATTGCCAGTTATCTCACACAGAGTTAACAATGTGTTAAGTTGTAAAAGGGTGCGTTAGATTTTACAGCTGTACCTTGGCAGCCTGCTACTTCCAGTCATTAACACCACACAAAATTCCTGTACACAGGCTGCACTCTTGCAGTAAGTAAACAAATCATATTTTTGTGCTCAGATCTCGCCCCAAGTCTTTCTCAATAATAGATTCAGAGTGTCTTCATCAACTTACAATGCTAACTAAACCCTTAGAACTGCAAAGTACAGTATTTTTATCACAATCACATCTACTTAATAAAAATTTGCTAAAGATCTCATCTCTTGAGGACAACTCATGTTCAACAAATACTCTGCCTTAGGGTTAAGAATTTGACATGATTAAAAGCAATTTATGCAATCCAAACAAAATGCAAAGAGACTTCTCTGTTAAAAAGTGCCCCTAATGGCAGATTATCCCAAGCCATAACAACCCTTGTGCATTATCCCCTTTTTCCTAATATACCTTTATGAATATTTCAAAGTGCAACTTTGGCAAACTTGAGTAAGTATTCTATAGAAGTGATCAGTGCTTTATTTTTCACACAATCAGTTATGTCCCACTTTCTAATATAATACATCTAATCTGGCTTTGTATGATTCCTAAAGAACTCCACAGAATATTTTGCCCCTCATATTAGCCTTTTAATATCAAACTGCTTTTTTTACAGCTAGAGCTAGGACCATTATACTGAATAACAAAACTTACTAAGTGAGTTATATGGTCCTATAATCATTTTTACAATACTATCTTTGACTGTAAGTCGTCTAGTCCAGATACAGATTTGCTGTATCCAGTATCGTTTGTAAGCTTCTGAGCCCCCAAGCCTTTCTGTGTTGAAGGGAAGCCTTCTAGCTTAATTCTGTTTCTTAGAACTAGCCAGTTTTCTAGTTTCAGCACTCAAATCTGTTTCTTTGAGCTCAGCACTTGTTCAGAACTCATTGTAAGCACTAAATAAGCTACAAATTACTACAGCACTCAACTTTCCTCACTTGTCTAGAGGAAAACAGCTTTTAGTACTTAATAAATAAGCCCCTATCCAGGCATGTCTAAGGGTCAGTTCCCAGTGTTTTCTCCTGTCTGCCTGATGAATCTGGGCACCTTGGGGTAATGCAGCAATTGCCTCATGTACACAGACCACCCTCTCCTCCTACCACCCAACACTACAACCTGTGAGAGATGCACTTATATAGCCAAACTGGAAGCAAAGCTCTCTTCACCCAAGACTGGACTAGACAGTCAAGAGGAGAAGGTAAACACTTGCACCACACCACACTCATCATATAGTCCCTCAAAACCTACACCACCAAAACACACACATAGAAACACAAAACACACACCTACATCCATGGAGGCTCTCAAAAAAAATCTACCCAAGCAACAGGGACCTCCAAAGCAGAAATGCAAGCAACCTCCACCCCCCAACACAACCCAAATGACACATAGCCCACAAACTCAGTGTGCCACTCAACCACAGCCCTTAAGGCATAACAACATACCCAGCACTCTAGTCATAGGTGACTCTATAGTCAGGCACACTGATGTTCCACTCACCAGGCTAAACAATGAGAAAGTTACTGTCAGCTGCCTGTCAGGCGCCAGGATCCACCGCATAATGCATGCACTCAGGTCACTCCACAACAAGTACAAATATGACTCTGTCATTGTTCATGTTGGTGTGAATGACCTGAGACGTACCTTCCTGGAATACATGAAAAGAGACATGGAGGAGCTGTCTGATCTTGTAGCCCAGGCAGGTATGAACCTAGCCCTGAGTAGCATCCTGCCATCACCCAGAATGATACCACAGTACAAGGACAAAATGATTGACTTCAACAATTGGCTAAGCTTCTGGTGTCATTCTTAGGGTATCCAGTATCTGTCTGCCTGCGATGACATAATCGACAAACCATGATGCTTTGCCAGAGATGGCCTGCACCTGTCGCCCTTGGGAATCCGGATACTGGCTAAGGCTCTTGCCACCCCTATAGTGCCTTTTTTAGGCAAGATTCAAATGTCAAATTCACCACTGTAACAGGTACAAGCTAGCAAAATCTGAGGGTAATGCTACTTAATGGTAGAAGTCTAACCCTCAAAATGCACTCACTCGAGGCACTCCTTAAAATGGAGAACATCGACATCTGTGCAATGACACTGACCTGGTTCAAGGCTCCAGAGAGCACCCCTGCATTACCAGGCTATAATTCATACCACACCTTTCGGCCACCTAACCTGAACCATTGGAGGTGTGTCGATATTCATTAAGGATATCCACACCTCCAGGCTAGTTGCTCAGCATAATGCATCTGAGTTTATCCAAGTGCAACTAACTCTGGGCAAGACCGCAATCCAAATTGTAGCTTGCTACACAACCCCCACCATGCCCCAGGATTCCCACTCTTTATTTCTTGATACACTGGAAAATATTAGGGTACAACCTAACACCCTAATAATGGGTGATTTCAACTACCCCACCATTAACTGGGAAAACTACTCATGTACCAACTCTCGTGCTCATTGTTTTCTGGAATTCATAAATTCCAACGCCTTGGATCAACTTATCCACACCTCGACCAGGGGCAGCAATATCTTAGACCTGGTCATTACCAACATGGGCAACCAGTGTTCCACACCAGAAGTCAATTCCTCGTTGGTCAGATCCGACCACAAGCAAATCACACTAGACATCCACATCCCACCCCCCATTAGGGAAACCACCGTAAAAAAATTTCTCCAAAACCAACATCAAGCTTCTTAAGACAGAAGTGGCAAACTTCACGGCACCCATGCTGACGGACAATAGAGGTATGACTGCTGAATCCTATACAATTGCACTTTATAAGCACTTACATGAGTGCATGGATCATGCAATCCCTAACAGAACCAAGATGCTATCCTCCAAAAAAAGGAAGCCAATCTGGTGGTCCCCTGCCATAAACAAACTCTACAACAGAAGAAAGAAACTTTTGCAAAAAAGAGTAAAATCCCATGGTTGGAGGAACTCCGTGGTCACCCTCAGTAAGAAGCTGAGATCCCTCATAAAATTATCCAAAACCAGTTACGAAAACAAAATCACCACTCATTCTAAAGACAACCACAAAGCATTTTATAGCTATGTCAAGAATCTCAATTGCAACACTCAGATCATCTCTGAGTTACAGCACAATGGCACTCAATATACAAAACCAACTGATACTGCTAACATCCTGGCAGATAGGTTCAGTGCTAACTATACCCCTCTCTCATCCCCTAAAGGGCCCATCTCTATACCGGGAGAGGGCAAAGTTCCTGTAGTCACGGCTGCACAGGTAAAAAACACACTCGGCAAAGCAAAGAACACAGCATCCATGGGACCTGGCAACATCCCAGGCTGCATTCTACATGATCTACAGAATGAACTTACACCACACCTAAGTACCATGTTCAATTATAGCCTCACCTCTGGCTGTGTGCCCACTGAATGGCACACAGCAATGGTTTTCCCACTCCACAAAGGGGGAGCCACCATGGACCCTGGGAACTACTGCCCCATTAGCCTGATGAGCCTGGTCTGCAAGGCTATGGAACATATCATCATGGAACTTATAAACAATGACATTGGTAATCTCCAAACTCTGGACCCTACCCAGTTTGGGTTTGTAAAAGGCAGATCATGTCTCCTAAACTTGATAGACTTCTTTGAAACGGTCACCAAAGCCGTAGATGAGGATAAGGTGGTTCACACAGCCTATCTAGATCTCACCAAGGCTTTCAATACCATCCCCCACTCTGGAATTATAGATAAACTCACTAAACTAGGTATAAATCCCTATGTCACAAGATGGGTTGCCAACTGGCTCACTGACAGAACCCACACTGTGAAAGTAGTAGACTCTAAATCCAACTTCAGACCAGTGACAAGTGGAGTACCACAGGGTTCAGTCCTAGGTCCTCTCCTGTTTGGTATCTACTTCTCTGAAGTATAGGCTAACACGGAAGGTCTTTGGCTAACAAAGTCCGCAGATGACTGCAAACTAGGAGCCATAATCAAAACTCCTAACGATGTGGACATCCTACAAAAGGGCCTCACTGAGACAGATGCCTGGTGTCAAAACCATGACCTTAAGCTCAATGCCAAAAAGTGCATTGTCATCCCTTTTGGTAAAAACTCTGTACCCATGAACTACCACATAGGCAGTAGTCTACTTAACACCGAAAGTGTGATAAGAGACCTTGGGACACAGGTGGACAGTGGTCTCTCCTTTGATAATCATATCGCCACAGTAGTCAGGAAATCCTTCTAATGGAGCACCTGATCACAAAAGGTTTCTCATCCAGGAAAAAAGATCATTGTTACCCTCTACTCATCACTCATTAGACCCATTACAGAGTACAACGCCCCTTTTGGTATGTACCTCACAAGGCATCTACAACAACTGGAAAAGCCACAGAAATACCTCACAAAGAAGATTACTGACCTCAGACTGATGCCCTACAGAGACTGTCTCAAAAAACTCAAGCTTTACTCTGTTGCATTTCGCCTACTCAGAGGCAATCTCTGCCTAACATACAAAGCTATGTCAAACCCAGAGCTGTTGGACATGCTCCACTTAAAGAAATCCTAATCCCTCCGAGCTACACACTCTAGGGACCTAAACCTTGTCACCACAATAAACAGAACATGCTGGAGGGATAGATTCCTGTCCCAGAGACTTCCCATACTCTGGAACAAACTACCTATCTATATCAAACAAAGCTCCTCATTAGCACTCTTCAAAAAAATATTGATGATTGGATGTGAGATAGGAAATTCACCCCGGGATCACTTCTGTGGCTCTGCTTGACAGGGGCACAGGAAAATAATTTTCTTAGGTGGCAAAAGCCAGGGTACCGTTTGGCTAGGCTTATATAGGCCCTAGGGCCAATAGCCTAGTACCTACCTATGAACCTATGAACTGTTACAAACAATGGAACAGGTTAACTTCTCACATTCAGAGTTATATTTCTCCATGGATAAAATCCAAGTAGAAAAGAATGTAAACTTGTTTACAGAATTTTAGGAACTTATGATTTCAACTCTCATAATTAACACACTTAAGAACATCCTAGTACTTTGTAAATTAATATGCAAACCTGCCTTAGCAGTAACACCTTCCATCTGTACTCTGAACATGTAGCTATTTATGCTCCTCACTTAACTCTACCTCATCTTATCTAGCATGTTTATCTTTGTTTTCACCCACTCCTTAGCATATTCCTCAAAATGTTTTTATTCCTAGTCATCTCTTATTTATAGCATGCACCGCCTCACTTTCTTCCCATCTCTGTCCTATTTACCTTCACACATGCTCTGCTATACCCCACTGAACTCTGTCTCCTTTCCCACCTCTTTCTTGTTATTTATCATCATAAGTCCCTTTGTTATACTCCACAAAACTTTCCTGGAATGTATGCAGAAAGAATGGTGCTTCTGTAAAGTGCTAATTAGCATGATCTGGTGCTTCTCTCTTTTTACATCATCGCATAGAACATGGCTAGATATCTATCCCAAAATACATGCTTTTGCACATGTCAGATGCATAACAAGCCTCTTTAGTTTGATTATTTTAAATGAAGTAAAAAAAGATGTATCCTGTTAAATATCACTTCACAGAAGCGTAACTGTTTCTCTACATCCCTCATTTGTTGTAGTTCCTTCCTCATATTCCCTTGTTGTCATTGTGTTGTTACCGCTGTCACGCTTTAATGCTTCATGTCCAGGCTTCCTTCTCCCAGTCTGATCCAAATGCTCTTTCCAGTACTAAATCAAACCTATTTAGTTGTCTCTCTCTGAATTTCATCTGGTTATTTAAACTGCTTCGTATAACTGTTGTTTAGTATAATAGCATGTCTTTCGCTAGAAGTGGTAACAAAACAGTATGTCGCTTCAAGGAAAGCTGATTATTTTCCCATTTGATAATTTTGTTTTATATATTGTTACATAAATACTGTAGACTCCCTGCTGTTTGCATGGAGTGTCCTCATGCTTCCATTGGAAATGGACTCTTCTCAGGTATCAAAAGTACAAAACGATAAATACATAATGAACCTACTGGGCTTTAAAATGAGTTTTCATTGTTTTTTGTTACTACTCTGCTTACATTTCACATGATCCAATTTGACTGCATTTGTACTTCTAGTGGAGGAGTGAGATGAAATCAGTTTTAGCTTTCAACAAAGATAGCATTATTAATTTAAAAGGTTATTTTGTTCACTAAGGTACAACTACACATTTATTGATATGTAGGAAAAGGTGAAAGGAATGTGCAGTTGCATTTCCTTAATTGCAAACTGCTTTTATTGCAATGCGTTTACAACCAGAAAATAGTCTTGGATTTGCAAACTTCTCTGTCAGCTTGTCCATAATCCTGCAGCTGAGACAGAGAAAGCAAGATTATGAGAGAAATGTAATGGACATTACATTTTTACAAGATGACAATATTCCCCCTATTGTAAATATCTAATGTAAACACCAACATTACTGACTAGAGTTTATGAACTTGGTTATAAATGTAGTGAAAAAAATTTCTGAAGTTTAAAGAACAACATCACAAAAGAGTGATATTATAACAGGGGAAGATATCTCCAGCAAATAGCGCTACAAGTTGCAGTCAGTCTTTTTTATTAATAAACATCCACTCTGAGTCTCACCACTTGAACAGATATGACACGTAGATCATGGGATCTAAGTAAATCTGTGGGGTTTTGGCTTATTTCTTTACATAAACAGTTAAGGAACAGTTAAATGCCTGAGCACTTTGTAGATGTTCAGTTAAGAAGAATACAGAATGAATAAAAATACAAATGACATCTTGTGCCTTACTCATACAAGTCAGAGTTCAGAAGTGTTCTGTAACGAGGAGACAAAGATGGCCACCGTTCTGTAAGCACTGTTAACCTGCAGCTCCTCAAATACCCAGAGAAAAACTCAACCTAGAAGATATACCAGGACTTATTTAATAACAATCTGCTGATCCAACAACTCTACTTATTATCCAGAAACACAGAAAAGATACCTGAACCTAAATTACTAGCAAATCTATCAAGATTACAACAGATTACCTGGACCTGTAGTAAGTCTCAAAAAAAGAAGCCGTGTGCTCAGAAAACTTCCCTCATATCCATCTGAATATATACCAGAAGTTTTTTACTTTTACCTGTGCCTTTACAAAATGTCAAAAGATGATAAAGCGATGGAGACTACAACAACAAAAACTAAACTTTCAGAACTTATGTCACCTGAGAAAGATTTAAACTCCAAAAGGCAGAAAATAACAAAACAACAAGAGTCCGGAAAACCTGGAAATAAAAATAAAACAGATCAAATGGCAAACCTGGAAGATATTAAAGCAGCCTTACTACCTATCCAAGAAGCTATAAAAGAATTATCTACTCAAGTACAATCCTTTGGAACTTCCTTCAATCAAATTATGGAAAGAATGGACAAATCTGAAGCTAAAATCATAGAGAATGAAGACAGAATAGCCCTGCTTACCAAAAAATCTGACTCACAGACATTCAAAATATGCAAGCTAAAATCATTGATCTTGAGGCAAGGTCTAGAAGAAATAATATAATCATCAGAGGCATGCCGGAAAATATACAGCACTATGATCTGATCCTATCTATCATACAAATACTTACAACTCTACTCAAAGACCCAAAAGCTGCACATCAAATAACAATAGAAAGAGCTCATAGAGCTCTAAAAGAATCTCAAGCATCAAATAGTCCAAGACCTGTCTATGCCAAACTCCTCAACTTTCAAGATGTGAATAAAATATTATTAACTGTAAAGAAAAATGGAGGATCATTAATATGGAACAACAACAGAATATCCCTGGCCCAAGACCTGCCTCTACAAATTAGGCAAGCCAGACAGCTTCTATCACCTTATTGCAGATTCCTGATTGAAAAACAACAAAAATTCCAAATGAAGTACCCAAATACCTTAGTATTTTCAGTCGATGGGGTGAAATATTCAGTTTCTAACAAGAAAGAAGCAAAGCTTACCTTCATTTCAGTGTTTAAATCCATTCCAGCTTCAGAGAACTAGATTTAAGTCCCGTTGCGGTCAACTGAACTCCGAGGTCGGATTCATCCTCCACCAACAGCTGAGGACCTATTTTTCCTTATATCTGGTATCTACCCTGCACTAGGCCGTATTGTGGGTCTGGCGCAACCCTTTTCCTGACTCTACGAAGCGTGAAAACTTAAACAGGAAGTGTACATCCTTCGCGCAAAGCTGGCTTTCCCACGAGAGGAACCGAAAGTGCGTTTGAAGCCTTAGAAGCAGCTTTGAAGATGTGGCGCATCCAGAAGTCCGATCGCAATATAAGTCCCCCTTTGCGAAGCTAAGCAATCGGCTTAGCTGGATGGAAGCTCGAAGGGAAGCCTAAAAGGAACTGTAAAAAAAAAGAAGAAAAGTAAAATAAGTAATGTATAGTTACAAAAACACCAAACACATGTAATATAATGTGAAATGTCAACCTCATTGCCCCATAAACTGTAGTTAAACTTTAATTAATAAGTTTAAACATCTACAAATATTTATACACACATACAATTTATACAGAAAATTTGTGAAAATGAAGCATTTGGCATGCAATCAGATATCAAAACACTATATATTAATGCAACAAACTACAGTTAAGCAACTATACAAACCTGGAATACATAATCATAAGAGCTAAATATTTTTAATTCTATCTAATATGTATACATCAAAAAATATTAGACAACCAGTGAGCATTTACCTTCCTTACTATTACAAATCCAATTGACATAAGCATACAATTAGCATTATTGTAAAGCTTCAACTCAGGGGATTCATAAACCTAAATATATATCACATATCTTCACAACTTTAATGTTGCATTAGCCTGAGTTGGTAAAGAAGCATGCATAGGTTACACCTTTGTTAACTCAATCAACATGGCCCAACAAGCTGGATGGAAAAGATGTTAATATAGTTTATTGTATCAGATAACGGACTACTAACTAGTAGTCGTGTAGCTTCTAGATTTGATAACCATCTGAATACCTAAATATTGGTGTTTATGTTTATTTACTTACATAAGCCGGAACTGTTAATATTTACATTGTTTTCTCCAGGATTCAGGAAGCTTTTACCAAATCTAATATATGTTGTATGACATTTACTTGGATAGAGAGAAATTGCCTCAAATCCCCTTTAATATAACGCTACCTACCTAAGAACTTAAAATCACAGAGCAAAAATGGTAAAAAGGGTAGTTCTAGAAGTTGGGGTTCACTTGAAGCTAATAATTCGACCAATACCTTCAAGTGACTTAAGTTACAATCACAAAGGACAAATTAGGCCTAGAGGAGGTGGAGGGACCACGCACAAAATAAGGCTAGATAAGGAAGTTACATATTTTATGTACATAGTTATTAAACTGAATTGAGAAAATAAGATATAGGTATCATTCTCTTAAATAGCATTTATGTTAAGCTGTGTAAATGGATGTCTACTGTCTTTAGTTGTAATCAGAACTGGTGCTTATGATTGCTCAAAACTTTGACATCATATAAATAAATCTAACAAGAAGAGGTGTAGGTCTCAAAGCAGTGTTTGCTAATGAATTAGTGGGACAGGCTTTGTACAAATAATTTTAGGTTATTCAGGACCATCATGTTTCTTTTACCTCTCATATGCTAATATACAAGGCATATATTTACCATTGATACAGAAAAATACAAATACAAGTTATTGTCAGGTCCTGTTAAGTTCTTGGTCCAGGGTATTAGTGGGTAGGCACTGGGAAGGGACGGGAATTAAAGAATGCTTTCATAACATACCCTTGATAAGAAATCGACATAATCCAAAATATCTACTCATATTTCAAGATTACCTATACAAAATAAAGCTATATGAATGTGGGAAATAGATTCATGGAATATTAAAGGGCTTCAGAGCATAAAAAAAGGAAACTGTTTCTTCATCTATTTCTGCAGGCTAAGGCATGTTGTATACTACTCCAAGAAACTCATTTAACCATTGACCAATGGTCAGAAATAAAAAAGAAAAAATGGATAAGAGAAATAATAGCCTCTGAAGGCAAGACCAATAGTGCTGGAGTTGCGATTATCATTAAGGACCAATATCAAGACAAAATTATAGAATCCAAAACAGATAAAGAAGGTAGATGGTGCTATGTGATCTTATCAACTGCCCTTTATGATAAGCCCATTATACTTCTCAATATATATGCACCTTGTTACAATCAACATTCCTTCTTCGCTTCATTATATCCTATCTTAAATAAATACAATAATCATTACATAATCATAGGGGGGGACTGGAATGCTTATCAAAACCCTAAACAGGATAAATCAAGCACACAAAGATCATGTAATAACCAAGCAGTGTTAACATTAAGTGAACTTAAATATGACTTTAGGTTATATGATCCCTTTAAATATGGTAACAAAACTCATACCTCAAATGACTTTACGTTTTACTCCAACTGTCATAAAATGTGGTCAAGAATAGACTTCTTTCTAATCTCGGAAGCACTAATCAATCTTGATCCCACAGTAGATATCCATGCCCGCTACCTATCAGAACATTCTAAAATTACATTAAACATTTTCAAGGATTCTAGAACCAACACACCATATAGGGGATATAACTGGTCCTTAAACCCCAACCTCTTAAATAAAAAGAAAATAGTTCAGGAAATACAGGACATACTTAAAACCTCATTAGTCAAGATAGTAAAACAGCAACACCCACCAGATATTGAATGGGCGGCAACTAAGGCCCAGATAAGAGGTATCTTCGTCCAAAAAGCTTCTTATTATAAAAAAATCCAACTCAGAGAAGAACAGCTACTAGAGAGTAAAATCAAATCATTAGACCAGGATTTAATGAAAAATCATAACACACAAACTGAATCAGAACTATTGAAATGTCAGAAAGAACTTTTCTTAATCCAAAATAATAGATTATCATTTCAAGAAACTAAAATACTTGCAAAATATGCGAACCATATACAAACTCCATCACGAGCACTAGCAAGAATTATTAACCAGTCTAAAACACCCTCCCAAATTCATGAAATATGCTATAAAAACAAATCCTTTACGAGAACTGAGGATATTATTAGCACATTTGAAATGATATACTCACAAGTCTATGGAGAACAAAAAAACTTATCCACAAATGAAAATAATTGTGACTTCCTACAAAATCTTAACTTTCCAAAAATTGATGAGGAACTACAAAAAGACCTAATAAAACCAATATCCATTGAAGAAATAACAACTACAATTAAAAAACTAAAACCACAGATGGCCTTTCAGCAGAATTTTATAAAACATTCTACCTTATTATTGCTCAAATTCTATCACACGTATTAAATTATATAATAAATAATACAATTAATGATATACACTTTAATGCATCCAAAACAATTTTTATACCCAAAGAAAAGTCAGATCCTCAGAACCCGGACAACTACAGACCTATATCCCTTCTAAATATTGATACTAAAATTCTGACATCTATTCTGGCTAGTAGACTGAAGAAAATATCGAACATAATTATATCCAATGAACAGTCTGGCTTTTTGGTATCTAGACAAACCAGCGATAATACTTTAACACTACATACATTAATTTCATTTGCTAACCAAAAGAAACTAAACATGTACGCACTCATTATAGATACACAAAAGGCCTTTGATAGAGTTAATATAAAATTTTTATTTCAGATCTTAACCTACTTTAATATACCCCAAAAATGTATTCTAACTTTGCAAACATTATACAATAACCCTTATACAACATTATATATAAATAAAACATGTTCCAAAAGAATTCAAATAAGAAATGGTACCCGACAAGGATGCCCTCTATCACCCCTATTATTTAACATATACCTAGAACCCCTATTCCTATATATCAAACAAAAGATATATCATAATGCCCCAGTAATTTATGGTACCAAAATTGCCTTATCAGCTTTCGCAGATGACCTCAACATATATTGTACAACACCTATCTCAGACACCGAAAAAATAATATCTGCCATTGAAGACTTTGCATTAATATCAAACTATAAAATAAACCTTAATAAAACCAACATATTTCCTTTAAGAACTCCGAAACCTTTCTCACTTTTACCATTGATAGGCCAATTAAAAACTGAAGAAAAGGTCAAATACTTAGGAATTACATTCTCTACAGATAATAAAGATTTTTATCTCAATAATATTAAACAAAATTGGGAACACATTTTAGCCGATCTAAAAAGGTGGAAAATTTTGAAATTACCACCACTAGCAAAAGTTTTGATTATTAAAATGAATGTCTTGCCTAGACTATTATACATTTTCAGGTCTGCACAGTTGCTAATACCCAAGAAATTTTTTAAACAAATACACACTGAATTCGCCAAATTTATTTGGGAACCAAAAAAAAAGTAGAATATCTTATGATAAATTGATGACCCCGAAAAGCAAAGGTGGACTAGATCTACCTAATTTTGAGATTTACTGCTTAATCATAAATGCAAATAGAACTTTAAGAATTGCAACCTACGATACACAAAGCAATAATTGGTCCCCACACTGGTTAAAGATATGTTTTAAATATATTAAAAATCTGAATATTAATCCCAAATCATTGCCCTTTTTAAACAGAGACAACACTAAAACATATAATATAATGGAACCCATTAAAAATTATATAACATTAACGCAAAATCTCTTTAGATCAGTAAATCTCTTTCAATACATGATGATTCTACAACCCTTCCACAAAAATCCTAACTTGAAAATTGATAACCAGCTAATAGACCTGAAAAGATTCTCACTTATAATAAACTTATCATTACAAGATATATATCCATACATAAATTGTTCGGCTCATGAATTAAGACAGCAACTGGGTCTTCCCAAATCTTATCTATTGATCTTGAGGCAGATTAAAGAAATATCTACAAATTACTTTAAAAATCTAACCATCATTAAAGAGGAATTAACGAAATGTATATCACTATGGCAAGCCCTTTTACAAAACACCAAATTTATAACATGCTCATACAAGTTGATAAAAGACATCAAATATCAAAATTAGCTACTCTTAGCTAAATACTGGAAAGAAAAATTGCCACTGGTGGAAGAAAACAAAATAGCACATGCAATTAATTTAACGATAAAATCCATTTCCCTTCAAAAGCTATCATTTACCCAACTCATGATATACAATGATGCTTACTACACACGCCTTAGCTTTCATAAATTTAACCCTACAAATTCTCCAAAGTGCCCACATTGCAAAGATGAAACTGCTGACCTTTTGCATATGTTCTGGAGCTGTAAATGTATATATAAACTTTGGAACTCACTGAAAATACAACTCCAAAAGATGGGATATCAAACAACAACGCTTACTTGGGAATTTATGGTATTACATATCCCCCCAAATAACCTATCTAAAACCCAAATTATCATCCTAATAAATATTTTTATGCTAATGAAACTTTACATAGCTACTAACTGGCTGACCCCATCTAAAACCTCATGGGAAAACTTTAGGACCTTAGCGATAAAACACATCTTAGCCCACAAATACATATTAAATAAACAAAACAAAAAGCCCTACAACTTGAAAACATGGGAACAAATTTTCAATATTATACTGGCATAAAACATAGAACCTGAACTACCTCTTCAATATACACAATACAAAACATAACAATAATTGAAACTACACTTTTCCAAGATGCTAACCCTGGAGAAAATAACCTATATTTTTTTTACTTTTAAGAGAGAGTATGGAAGCATTCATGTAAATAATGTAAATATGTTGTAAGAATATTGATAGAATTTCTGTTAGAACATCAATTGTATACCTTTTGGGCAAATGTTCTGTAATGAATAAAAAAAAAAAAAGAAAAACAATAAAAAATATTATTGAAAAAAAAAAAAAAAAGAAGTGTTCTGTAACTAGCTCAAATACTTTCCATAAGGATGAAACTTTATAAAGGAAAGTGCGTGTATAATCCTTTTATATACATGCAGTTAGTGCTGTATTTGTGGTAATTGTGCACATTACAGTTTATGAATGGAGTATTTGAGAATACCACATAACTCACAGCTGTAGTCCAAGTGTCCTGTATAACTTACTTTCTGGGCTGGCCACCAGCATGCATAGTGTATTCAAGTGTAGATGATGTCTCATTAACCCCTGCCTTCACTTCATTATTAAATTACTGGAAAATCAAAGCAGGGGGTTGTGGCTGACCTTATCTCCACTTCCAATCAGTATTACCAGTTTTCAGCAGCAGTAACTTTAAGGTTTATTTGATATATATATATATATATATATATATATATATATATATATATATATATATATGTAAATACTTTTCAACATAAATCTGTATTATGGCATTATAATATCCCAAAGCAATGAGAATTTTACAGTACAGAGCACAATTGTCACCTAAGTAATATGCATTTTAATCTTTGTTTGCATTCACATTGTATTCTTACGTTTAATAATTAATAATTCAGCTCTGTAAAGATACACTTTGTACTAAAAGTTGATATGTTGTATCTTAGTATCTTCTGCTTTCAGTGTACTTGTATTGTGCCAGTACTATAATATTTTCAATTTATATATGTTTGGTATATTTATCTTCAGACAAGACTGGATCTTGGCTGAAAAAGACCATTGATCTCGTCTACTCTCCAGTGTAATAAGCAACAAATAAATAAATTAAAAATAAAGGTTAGTATTATAATTGTTTCATTGCAATTTGCTACTTAAATTGGTTCTATGAAGAACATTGGGATCAAACTGCCTGTCTAATGAATAAATAACTAAGTATAAACTATAGATGTATTAAACAAAGTCTTCCGCTGAATGCTGTATTTCCCTGTTTTACATGCAGACATACTAACCATAATCCCAAATCCTACACCCTAACACTAATCCTTAATCCTCCAGTTGCCCCCAAGCCTATCCACTAAACTTACTTCTATTTTCAAAGAATGTTTTCAAGTAAGACATTTGGTCAGTTTGGTTTAAGCCTTAAATTAGCACATTTGTAGAACCTACCTCATTTTGTTTTTTTGCACAGCTATAAATAAATCATAGGCGAGTTGTTGTGTCTCTTGGCTTTTCCCGGTTAGGGGTCGCCATAGTGGAACTCCGGTCTGCTAATGATTGGTAGTTGATTTTTACATGCCGAGTTACCAGCCCTGACGCACAACCTTCAACGAAGGTACACCCATTCAAGTAAAAACAATATTTTATTTAACACTAAAACTGTTATGGATACTCAGTCTGCCTCTTCTTGGGGCTTTTTTCAGATGTAAGAGGGTGTCCCCGACAGAAAAAAAAAAAGTTGAAGCTTTTGGAAATCAAAATGGTTTTGACATTGGCACTTAAGTGCTAGACCCTTATTTGGTGCATAGCTGCTGACTAATCTATTCACTGCAATTGAATTTTGTTCCATTTGGTACCTAAAATCATGCTTAACTCTGTTTGGCATTGCAACTTTCAGCCCTTATTTTAATTTCAAGATCTACTTGGTTAATTCAAGGTCAGATATCCTACCCTCTGTTTCCATCAGGTCAGCTGTTTTGAGATAGCCAGTAACAGAATCCTGCTCCCCATGTACATTTTTGTGCCAGAGTTTCCATCAGCATGGCCACAGACACACAAGATGTAAACCCTCTTCTTGTTATTTATTTATTTAATTACTTGTTTCTTAACCTTGTAGGTGGACTGCTCAAACGATACCTTTGCAGCCATGCTGGGCTCCTAGATGAGTTGAATTTCCAAAAACAAAAAATAAAAATTATGATGCATTTTACCAGATTTGAAAGCCAGTAAAGCACTTAGCAAGTATATCACAGATAGCAAGTAAGGAAAAAAACTAGGGGCAGTTTTTAAATACTGCCCTAATTTAAATAGTTGCTTACAGACTAATGTTTATAAACTTCAATGGGTATAGGAGGAAAGATGTTCAGGGGCTGAAGGAACATTCCTTCCCTTATACCTGACCATCACAGCACTTGGGGGGGTGTAACAATTGTACCACACCTTTGAAAGTGCTGATATAATTGGGTCTGATGCTACAGTAGCATGTAACAAGTTTAACTTTTTTTTCTGATTTTGGAGTATCATCATGGTGCACCATGCACTACACAGTATTTGCACTTTGAGAATTGTTCATAATCTGGTTCCCCTCTAGTACAAGTTTTTAAATAAGTCATTTAATACCTAAAGGACATCACATATACTTGAGTTTAAATAGTAATGAAATATGTTTGACCATTTTGAAAGTACATTTGATTAGGTAACTGTTTCTTCGTGTACATCCCTGTATGAGACTGTATGTTTGACTTAATAATCCTTGCTTTTTATTTAGATTTGTTCCACCCTTCTCCTTCCATATAAAATATAGAGTATTAGCTGAATATTACATAAATCCCATTTCTGCTGAAATGTCTTGCTACAGTACACTGCAGCCATGACAAAGGGCATTTTTACATCCACAGCATAAGTCTTATCATGGAGTGAGAATGCAAGGTTTTGTCAACTAATAAAAAGGACAAAATAGACAAAGTCTACTACAATGCCTGTTGAGAACAATATTTATTATTTGTAGTGTGCTTTCTGTTGTGTTTTATTATTACTCAGTATAACTTTGCTTTAGGATCTGGCTTATGATTTTAACATTTATTTCTATTGGGCGGTCACTCCTACAATTGGCATGAAAACAATAGCATGCCGTAGTAATCCCTGATATATGAACCCATTTACTTTTTGTATTTTGTGTCAAACAATATTCATTCCAAATTAACAGATATTTAAATGAAATAAAAATTCACAAATGAAGGTAATTAAATACGTCAACAAACTTCTAGTCAGAGACCAACATCTCACCAGGCAGTTGTTGTGGTTTATACTCCATCATTTCCCTCAACAATAGAGGTAGTGGGCTTCAGATGGCAATGCTCAAGCTAAAATAGCTAGGCTTGAAAAACAAAACAATGTCGTAAATGGCTTCAGGAAATCCTATAAAATGAATGTTTTCCTTTGTTTTTATTGTCTTCCACTGTTATATATATTTAACAAATGTCCTTTATGGTGTTTTATGGTGTTGTATGATGTAATATCATGCCCTTAACATGGTCATTACCTTCCTTGCATGTCTGTAAATCCAAGCCACAAGCATGCAGAAGGCATACATGCTTGAGTATTGGTCGAGAAGGTACCTGTCACCAGCCTTTTTAACAAGTTTGGTTGCCCATAGTTTTATTATTGCCACATTCTGATATTAAGGTAGTATCAGATCTGTATTTAATGTGGTGTTTGCCCACATATCCCTAAAGTAACCAGCTGCTACATGAAGCTGTTATTCAGTTAGAGATTCAGATGAATTATCAAGCATGAGCTCGAGAGGATCCAGTGTAGAATTAACTTCTTCTATCCGCAATGCTTAACTGTTAGTTTGCCTCCAGACACAGTATTGTTTTCGTTTTGAGATCGCTGATGTCCGTTATCTGGTAGATCAGACAACAGTGACAAGAATAGGTTTACATTTTAATGTAACCTAAAAGATGTTCATATTCCATTCAAGTGGAAGATGGTGAGTGTTGCCCTAGCATTCAAATTTGGAGATGACACTGTACCTGAAAACTATGTACCAACCTCTCTCAGATTATGAACAAGAATATTCTAGCAAAATATGTGACATCATATCTAGTTGACATTTGCTATTCAAATGATCTACCTTTGCATCATTTTGTTAACACAAGAGTCTATGCCTATTAACAGTTATACATTTAGGAAAATTCACTTAATTATAAGGTGAAGGTATAACATATTACATCAATTATGTCATTAAATTACTTTTTAAGATTTCAGCAAGTATTTAGTTTCCTTCTATTTCATTAATGTTCAAATGTATATTTTGATGTCAGATTTTTAATTTAGCAAATGGTTATTAACTAGCAAAACATTGGATTATTACAAAAAACATCATACTGCGGAGATGTATATGTTAAAATACCCATCAGCCTAGGGGGTGGATAGAAGTTAAATTATTCACACCATGCTAGGTGACAGAGTATGTAGCAGAGCTGTAACACTGTGGTGTGGCTGATAATTAGCTTATTCCCGAGCATGCTTACTACCATTCTACTTTTGTTTACACTGCAGACAGACATCATCTGCACTAGTATTGCAGTTCTGAAGAAGGCTGCAGAAGTGCTTAGGTAGCCTTCAAATGAGGTGCCTCATTGTTATGTCACATTATACCATGACCCCCCATTAATATTCTAAAACGGGCACGCTGATTGGCCAGCGTGCACGTTGTAAATCAACTTATACTAATGGAAAAAGGTCCGGTCACCCGGACTTTTTCCATTAGTATAAGTCTTTTTTAAAACACTGTCTCGCTATGTTAAAGGAGTTTAACATAGCGACACAGGTTTAAAAAAAGTACCGGAGATGTCCCTTGCTTTTTCTAAAGCTGTCTCGCTATGTTAAACTCCTTTAACATAGCGACACAGTGTGTAAAAAGCAACGGAGATCTTGCTTTCTCTGTTGCTTTTTTTTAAAACCTGTCTCGCTATGTTAAATGGGTTTAACATAGCGAGACAGCTTTAAAATAAGCAACGGAGATCTCCGTTGTTTATTTTAAAGCTGTCTCGCTATGTTAAACCCATTTAACATAGCGAAACAGTAAAAAGCAACGGAGAAGATCTCCGTTGCTTTTGCCCACAGCTCTGATGTGCTGCGTAGCCTTACGCATGCGCAGTACATCAGAACAGCCGCGGATAACAGACAGCGGCGGAAGGGCAGCAAGGAGGCATTATACAATGCCATTATTTAGGAAAAGTAATTATTATTTTTCTTAAATAATGTCATTGTATAATAGCAATAACCCACTTCTGGGTGTGGGTAATGCTGGATTTACCCACGGTTGGCTTTGTTTGGTCCTCGGCGCCTCGGGACCAAACCACGCCAACCGTGGGTAAATCCAGCATTACCCACACCCAGGCATGGGTTATTGCTATATTAATGCATCAGCCAACTCATAGTTTGCTTCACTGTGCTGTCTGCTACTGTAGTGCTATGAATCTGTGATTGAATGACATTGTTTCTTGTGACAGAAATAGCTTTGTAGTACATGGAGGACAGTGATTATGCTCCGATATCCAAAAAAGGACAAATCAGTTAAGCATTACTACAGCACAAGACCTGACCTTAACGAATGTTATTCACTAAAGCCGGGTCTTGCACTAGCCAGACAAATCTGCCAGTACTGACCAGCAAAGACAGTGGCATAATAAAAAAAAAAACAGATTTGTTTCTAACAGCTTCCCATACTGGTAATGTGTCCCTGACTTTTTGTAATAAACTTAGAAAGTAGCTAGAATAACAGGATGTGTGTTTGCCTACATATTTTGAAGGACATGAAGTCTGAAAGATAGATATATTTCATTATTTTATTAATTTAGTCCTTTAGTAATTTATCTGAGAAACACAGATTTTTTATGAGGAACAGAACAAACATATAGGCAAAAATATGAGCATTCTATGAAAATCTAGATAATTAACAGTAATGGCAAGGTGAGTGTAAATATAGCAGACTGTGTTACACTGTTTGAAAACCAGTAAAACACATAGCATTTTTTTTTTTTGTTTTAACTAATAGTACATTGAGCATAAAAAGCTTCACGGACTATGAAGAATTATGTTTGGGTTTCTGATCTTAACCCTATATTATGTGTTCTCAATATGAATGCCAAGACTCACCTCGAGCTTACTCTCAGGATGAATTTCTTGGCATCCACCTCTCTCACACATAATAAACTGGTTATGATCGGCAAACATGTCATAATTCCCTATGTCATGACATACTATGTAAAGAAGCACATCAGAGTTCCACTGGTTTCTAATAATTATTGCAACAGTTCCTGCACACTGTCACTGTATCATGTCCAATTGATTCCCTTACTTTATCCCTCTCTGTGTATATCCTTTTTAGTGATTTTCATTAGAATGCAAGGCAAAATGAATACATTAAGTAATTGAAAACACAGAGATATATCATATTATATTTCTTAACTTTTATTTAGTACATGGGAATTTATTCCTAAAACCCTCGCCAGCTGCACATTCCTGCACCTCCAAGATAGAAAAGAAACAAAAGACATCTTACTTACTTCTGTAGGTTTTGTTTGGGTAATGCTGGATTTACAGTTGGCACACTCATTGCTACATCCAATCAGCATGCACATTTTTCCATATTGTTAAGTTTACATTGCATAATAGAGATGTAATAATGTCTCGTCACTAATGAGCCAACTGGAGCAGTATCTACAAACTTCTCCATCTTACATCATCTTATTTGTCTTGTGGGCTGGAAGGAAATTCCAACCGGCATCCTGGGCTGCATTTATTACCATTCAGATTAGCAGCAGATGTCAGGCACACCACATACATTAAAACAGCGTGAAAAAAAAATGAAATAAAATATGAAAAATATACCGGATACCCTCTTTCCATGTACCAGTGAACATTGTTGCAGAACATTTTAACAAAGTAATTGTAATTTGATGGCCAAAAGTCTGTGATAAAATCTCTCCCCATATCACATGGGTTTGCTGTTATTACTGTGGTTAACATGTGCCAGAATTATTCCACATCATGTCTTACCCAGGAAAATCAGACAGCCATCACAGCAACAATCAACCTTATATGAAACAGATAACCAGCCTGCTGCTGGAAACCTGGACTAGGATGCATCAGTGATATTTGCAGATTGAGGTAGTATCTGTTTCTGGCCTACCAGCATGAGGAAGGTAACGCAAGGACCTCAATTAGGGCCACTGTAGGTGCCTGAACCACCTTCTTTCTCTGGGTGGTGGGTTGTGATACTGTGGTATCTAGAAAAAGGAGCAGCCTTTGTAAAAGAGAAATAAATATTGTGCTGTGATGCAAATTCTTTTTGAATTACATAGTTATTGCTAATAAACTAATGTATTCAGACAGAGTATGGTCCTATGAATCATCAGATGCTCACACTATATGTTGTGATGCTTTGCCACTTTGAGGTGCACCTCAATACTAGTGTTTCCCTTTGAGCCTGCTGTCTACAGTCTGCTGCTTCATTTTCTGTGGTGTTACAGGCTGGCTAATTCTCAGACTCGTCGGTGGTTCTGAATGCTAAACTATGACTTGTCATGGTAAAGTTTTCCATGTAATACATCTTGACTAGCTTTATGCCATGCAATATATCAGTTACTACAGCATGCTAGGGATAGTGAAAAAATCAAAATCGAGCTACTATGAAAAACAAAACCATTATCAACTCAAGTTTCTTGGCTAACTATCTGTATTAAAACTCAAGCATGCATTTTATGCTATATTTAATAAAATTATGGTGTCAAATTAAAAAATTTCCTTTGCTATGTTGTATGATTTTGTATCATACTGTAACGCTACCATATATATTACTGCATAGACCCCAAAATAAGTAGTAGCATTGTGAACACATAGGACTATGATCAGGTCTCGAATCGTAACCATCTTATTATATGCTTAAGATGTGGATGCCAAGAACCTTATGTTGAGACCACATAATAACAAGTTATGATCGGTGAGACCAGATCATACCTCTCTGTAGTGCATGGAGTCTTATCTACTCCATGTACTATCAGTTTCAAAAGAAAAAAAAATGTGATTTGTTTTATTGGGTCTACTTCTAAATCCTGAAATCCCACAAGACTGAATGTTATTTTTGTGAGATGAAAATAACAAAAGGTTCAAATCCTGTATGTCAGATTTTTCATAGGGCAAATAAACACTTGCCCAAAACTTCACAGAACTACACTGGACTATGTAAAACTCACCCCCTAACTATATATATATATATATATATATATATATATATATATATATATATATATATATATATATATATATATATATATATATATATATATATATATATATGGTTCCCCTTTATAATCTCGAGATACTGAAAGCTCGAATTTCAGTATCTCGAAACTATAAAGCCAAACAGCCCACAATCCCGAAACACACAAACACGAAAAACTGAAATCCAGAACATTCACAGACCATACACCACACAACATGCACACCATTCAACCCACAACACACAAACTACACAATCCTACACTACATCTACGCAGGGGGGAAAGCCCCCCTACTTATATATACCAACTCCGACATTGCACTAACAGTTGAAAAATGCATCACTCACTCGCAGACATTCCACACTCCTTCGCGCGCGCACACACACACACACACACACACACACACACACACACACACACACACACGCACACATCACACATACACAACCTCCCTACCCTAACCCACATGCACAACTTACAATAAAACTAATATACACTCACTTACCTTCACTTCTGTAAACCATCCCGTTGCTACACTACATAAGCACGGATTCGAGCTATTCGAATTCGTGCTTATGCACTTTCGAGTTTTTACATTTTTGCTTTTACGGTCCCGAAATACTGAAATTCGAGCTTTCAGTATTGGATTGTAAAGGGGAAATATATATATATATATATATATATATATATATATATATATATATATATATATATATATATATATATATACCAACTCCAGGATCACACTACAGTGGGGAAAAGGGCATATTTCCACACATTGGGCAAGTGTTTACTTGCCCTGTGTGTGACAAATTGGCCATTCAGTATTTCAACCATTCCTTATTTTAGTTTCACTAAAATAACATT
The DNA here is from genome assembly GCF_019279795.1 of Protopterus annectens. Lineage (NCBI taxonomy): Eukaryota > Metazoa > Chordata > Ceratodontiformes > Protopteridae > Protopterus > Protopterus annectens. Next base: position 484,935,007 of record NC_056728.1, read on the forward strand.
GGGTCCTGTGGGACTTCAGGACTTAGAAGTAAATCTGTTACTTACTGAGTGCTGTTGCATAGACAGCAAGCAAGAAAATAGTCAGAGACAGGTTTTAAATTCTGCCTTAATATAAATAAGTTACTTACAGACTAACATCTGTAAACTTCACTGGACATATAAGGAGATATATTCAGAGACTGAAGGGATGTTTCTTCTCATGTACACGACTGTAACAGTACTTAGGGTATGTGTAAATCCAGATACTGATTTTTGGTACATTTTTTGATGACGGTATAGAGAACCAATCCAGATACAAAGAAAATATGTATTTCACATCTACTAACATGACTACACGTTTAACTCAGATGCTGATTGTTCAGACAAGTGCATCAGCAACAGCAGAAATGGATCATAAATGCCAAGATATGAGAGCCTCCTTAACTGTCCCACCCCCACTAGAGTCCTTGATGTCTTGTATTACTGTCTGCTACTTCCTATGTTAATTTGTATTTTTCATCACCTTTTATGCTCTCGAGAGTCAGTGCCTGACATCAATATGGCTAAATATGGAACTGAAAAATGAGATTATAGTACAACACTGGGTTCTATTTTTAAAAGTGTCCACACAGGCCACTTAGCAATTCCTTCAGCAAAGGACTAAAATCTTATTATAGCAAAGCTCTCTTTATGTTATAGGCATGTAAAAGCTTTCTTTATTGAATTTTATAGCAATAAAACATATTCACCTACAATCTGCAGATGAACTTGTATGAAACTGGTCAACTGTACATTTTACAATAGCATTAGAGTTAAAGAGCTTCATTTGAGCTGTTCTGCATTATGATGCCAACCTTAAAGTTTTTCTATAGCCATTAAGATAAAAGCATCAGTTTGCTTGTTTATTTATTTATTCATTTAGTTATATTCTTTGTGAACATGGCATCCCCCTTTTGTTTATTTGACCATGTTTCTTTTTCAGGTAACACTTGATGTGTCGATACCTGTCAGGATTCTCAAATAGTAAACTGTACACAAAAATGATAAGTTTCATTCCTGAAACAGCCTAGTATGACTGGACAAAGTGGGAAGGAATTTATATAAAGATAGCATACAGGTTATGTAGCATCTTCAGGATGGTACAGCAGACGGAAGTCCTAGATACTGGCCATTGCTTTCAGTTATTCTTTTACTTCATATGTATTACTTACTATAATTATATGAATGTCATGATTATGGCCCTCTGATACCAATGGGTCTCTGAGTCTACAAATGGCATCATATCTCCATACCTAAATGCAGTTTAGCATATGCACAAAAGATATTTTTCTTTTTGGGGTATGAGAGATAAACAAAGCAAAGCAAATAAGACTGTGTCATGGTAGAGGATGAAATTTGACTGTCTCATATAATTTGTGCCTAGAGGTCAGTCTATTCTGTGATAAAATGTAATATCATTAAGTATATTTTTTAATATTTGTTGAATATTTTCACTGTAACTGATTCTTGCTTCAGTTCATTCAGATAAAAGCCACAAAATAAACACACACACACACACACACACACACACACACACACACACACACACACACACACACACACACACACACACACAAACACACATACACACACACTGTGTGTGCATACTGCCATCTGGTTCAGTTGCTGAAGTCTACATTTAGTTTATATTAACACAAGTCACACATATATTTGTATTAACACATTTTATCTCATGATGAAGCATACTGTGCCTTTGTTAAATTACACATGCACAATGCATACTAAATAAAAAAAAATGCTAAACAAGAAAGAGGGTTGATGCTGGCACTCAGGAAATACAGTAAAGTTGCATTTCAGTAAGGTGAAAGTAGATACATAATCATGCAGTAGTGGCAGTATATATTATATCTCCTCTTGCTTTACTTAGTCTGTTGTGGGGGGTGATAAATCAATGGAACAAGAAGAGACTGTGTGTGTGTGTGTGTGTGTGTGTGTGTGTGTGTGTGTGTGTGTGTGTGTGTGTGTGTGTGTGTGTGTGCTTGTTGTGCAAAATGTAGTCCATTCCATCCATCCATCCTCAACCCCTTTTCCTATTTTTGCACATGGTGTCGGGTTGTCACTTCAGCAGTGACAATCATCTAGAGCTAAGACGTCCCATTAAATTTCCATAGAAGATGTAGCTTCACATTTTTAAAAATACAGAGGAGTGTAATCAGACAGCATAAATATTTGACTGAGTTTCCTTAAGAAAAAGCTCAATACCTATCTATTTGGAGGCTCTTTTTGGCCCAGTGACAGTGATGGCAGCACAGTATGCTGGAGGTCTTGGGTTCAAGTCCCAGATAAGAGCTTATATTATCCTTCCACTTTTATGAGCCAAACAGTGTTTGAGCAGAGAGACAAGATGGAAGGACATTGCAGCAAAGCCACTTGTCTTGGAATCCAGAGTCTACTGCTCAGGTGGAGGACAGGCTAGAAATGGTGTGGGAATTTTGGTGAGAGAGAGAGGCTTCAGAAGGCAGTGAGTGATGTCATCAGAATTAGTGACAGACTCATGGCAATCAGACTCAAGTGTAACAATATGATAGTATTCATAATCTCATCCTATGCCTCACAGCAAGGTTGTCATAGTGAGGAAAAGAGTGCAGTCATACAGCAACTGTAGGACCCACTACATAAAGCCAGACAACATTAATTTGTGTTGATAATGGGTGACTTAAATGCACACATGAGTGGGGCAACAGAACTAAAGAAGGAATGGCCATTTTAGACTTCTGTCTGGCAAATGGCTTGATGGTGGCCAACACACAGTTCAGAAAGAGAGACAGTCACAAGATCACATACATGACTGGCCAGCATGCAACTCAGATTGATTTCCTCCTTGTAAGAAAAGGGCACTGGGGTAGAATAAGTGATTGCAAAGTCATCCCCAGTGAAACAGTCAGACTACAACATGATCCACTAGTTGCCACAATCAGCTGCAAGCAGTGGTCAGAGAAGGCTCTAAGAGCAACAGAGACCAGGCTGAAGACCCGGAAGTTGACTGGAGAAAAAGTACAACAGTTCATGGAATTACTCAGGGCTTTAGTTACCCAAGAAAAGGAGGAAGTAGGTGGACTTGAAGAAGAATGACAGTGCCTCAAAACAGCATGTGTGAGGACTAGAGAACAGATCTGTGGCCAAAGCCAGGTATTGAAATAAGGTACATAAAGAAAGCTGATGGTGGAATGCAGATGTCCAGGAAGTCATCAAAAGAAAGAAGAAGTGCAGGAAAAAGTGTGAGATAGAAAAGATGGACCAGGCTAGGAAGGAATACTGGATGGCTAACAAAGAAGCTAAGAAAGGAATTGCAATAGCAAAGAATAGGGCATCGGAGGCACTCTACCAGCCTCTGAAAAGTGATTCAGTAGGTGGTACAAAGAAATCATGTCAGATTGTAAGCCAAAGACTGAAAGATAAAAAAGAGAGTCAGATACCCTTAATAAGGGATGCCAGCAGCACGCTGCTCACCAGTCCACAGGGCATCAAAGGCAGATGGAAGGAGTATTTCCAGCAGCTTCTGAATGAAGAAAACTCCACAGAAGCTGTACTGCCCAGACACAGTCTATGATGAGAGAAGAAGAGAAGCATACCCTAGAAGAAGTAAGAATAGCACTAAGAAAAATGAAGTCAGGGAAAGCAGCAGGCTAGATGAGGTCACAGCAGATATGATAAAGATCGTGATCACCAAATTGATTAGGCACATCATGCCTACTCAGTCTGGTGGACTTCTTTGAGAAGGTCACCAAAACAATAGATGAGGGCAAAATGGTTTGCACTGCCTACCTTGACCTGGCCAAGGCATTTGACACAATACCTCACTCAGGCATTGCTGACAAACTTAAGAGGATAGGTACAAACCCGTATGTCACCCAGGAGATAGCAAATTGGCTCACAAACAGGACCTAGGAAGTTAGAACTGGGGAATCCACCTCTGCAAAGAGGTCACAAGTGGAGTACCTCAGGGATCAGTCCTTGGACAGCTCCTTTTTGACATTTACTTCTCAGAAGTCAAGGCCAGTGTCAGTGGTCTCTGACTGACTAACTTTGCAGATGATTGCAAATTAGTAGCTGTCACTGAATCTCACACTGACACAAATGTTTTCCAGGAGGGGCTGACACAGTCAAACAACTGGTGTCAGAGTCATGGACTAAAAATAAATGCCAAGAAATGCATAATAGTATCTTTTGGAAAGTCATCCATCCCTGATATCTATCATATTGACAACACACCCCTTAGAGGTGACCCAGTAGTCAGGGACTTAGGGACACACATAGATAGTAATCTAGCCTTTAATCATCATGTGTCTACAGTGGTGAGGAAATCATTCTATGTTGTGCAACTTATAAACAAAGGTATGGCATCTAAGTCCAAGGAAGTCATTGTTCCATTGTATTCAGCATTCATCAGACCTATCATAGAGTACAATGGCCCCTTTGGTATGTACTTATCCAGGCATGTCCAACAACTGGAACGTCCACAGAGGTTCCTCACTAAAAGAATACAGGGTGTAAGTAATATGTCTTATGCAGATCGCCTCAAGGCCCTGTCTCTGTATTCTGTCTCCTGCAGGCTGTTGAGGGGAGATCTATGCCTTGCATACAGGGTATTCTCAGACCCCACTCCGATGGACTTCCTGCATATCCACAAACAAACAGTACCAGAATTACCCATTCTAAAGACTTAAACCTTGCCTAAGATATAAATAGGACCTGCTGGAGAGTTTGGTACTGTATGTATCCTAGAGACTACCCCATCTATGGGACAGGCTCCCCATCATTGTGAAGCAGACTTCCTCCCTAATCCAATTCAACTCCAACTTGGACAATTGGATGGGAAATGAGAAATTCATCCCTGGTTTGCCATCTATGTCTCTGATGCAAACAGGTAACCTGTAAATGGTTCATCTCCCAGGCCCATGATTACACTTATCAAGGGTATCAGAACTCATCAGAGATTTGGAATGTATGGCTAGGCTTAAAAAGGCCCTTGTGGTCATTAGCCTAGTAAACACCTATG
>NC_056728.1:484945044-484960044 GCF_019279795.1 Protopterus annectens
TTAACTTCAAAAACGTCCATCATGAAAGAGTATGAAAACTGCTCAAAAGACCCAATAAAAAGATATAATGTAAACCTGAATATATGGATACTCCCTTCTTTAGGAAAGCCATTACCTTAGTTTGCAAACCATTAGTTTTTTCTGTTTAATCAGTCAGTGACAAATATAGTCCCAAACAGCTTCAGATATGCCTTCATATTTGTTATGTAAATCCATTAACTTCTATCTCACCTCAGGACTACGATCCAATCTCACACCTTTTTCCAATCAACAAAATCTTCAGGAAACTAATATACAATCAGGTCACTGAACACAGTAATTACTGCAGATTATTTTTGATGCTTGGATTGTTTTTGAGAAGGATTCAGTACTATGAAAGCCATACATCAGGTAACTGATACCTATTCTCCAATAAGATATGGTGTGATATGATATGATATGGTTCTTTCAATCAGCTGGTCACTAATTTCCTATAAAACACGAATGGCTAAACTCTGGAATCCAGGCATAACTTGACTTCAAAATTAGCTCATTAGTACAACCTTTCAAGTCAGTGAGGGGTGCACATTTCCAGACGTAAGCACTTTTACTTGAAGAGTTCCTCGCGTTTATGTGAGGAATGATTTTTTTTTTACTTTTCTTCTCATTTAACTGTGGACTTACCAGCACTCAACTAACTAATGTCCCCTGATGTCATTCTCTTGCTGAACTTGGCCAACAATTTGGGTAGATGAGATTCAGCTATTAAACTGAGAATATCAGCTGTGATAGTGTTCAGTGTTGCTAAGAAAACATAATATCACAGCGTTGTGTCATGCACTGCAAAAAATCAGCTCTCAAAAACAAATAAAAAAATAGAAAATTATTTAAATATTACTTAAAATAAGCAAAATTATCTGCCAACAGAAGAAAATTTTCACTTCCCAAGAATATTTTAAAGCAAGTAAATATCTCTAGCCTCCAAACCCCCATGGGTATCTTAAAATTAGTGTATTCAGACTTAAAACAAGTAAATACACTAGTTTTTAAGTACCACTGAAGTTTCCTCATATGCAGTCTTGCATATGGAATTAGAAGAATGCAGGAGGCCATGAACCCCAAGGCTTGCAGAATTTGTCTTGCAGATAGCAGGGTTTTTTTGGCCACCTGTTTGAAGTAAGTTACCAAATGAATGTGCTTTTCTGGGGTAAGGTAAGCCATATGGGCAGTTGTATTCAAGCTTGCACCCAGGAATGTAATTTGTACCAGATGCTCGCTTGGTACAAATAAAGCGTATACACCATCTGTGAATTTCGTGTTTTTTATTTTAGGCTTGTCCTGCCCCTTACTAACATCAGAGTCAATGAAGGAATGTCTTGCTTGGAATTGAAGGTCCAGGAGCTGTGAAACATCCTTCTTGTTGGCTCTGACCTTGCTTTTGTACATCTCCTGAAGAGGTGTATAATGTTTTGCCTGTTTCCTTAGACTATTTGTAATTGCAATTAACGGATACTGTGAAACTGAATGTTTCTCTGTAGAAGTTGCATTTTTACAAAAACACTATATTTCAGTTTGTGTTCTTACCATCCAACTGGTCAAGCTCTGGGGTGCTACATTGTGGTGACCTCTATCACAGATGTGGTAGAGTCATTAGTCACATCAGTGGACATCTCCTGGCTGTTTTGAAAGCTAAGACGTCATGGTCTCTTTCTTGAAGGGGTCACTCCCTGCTTCTTTTTGGGGATCATCATATTCTGAACCCTTTTCAACAGCTGCTTCTTCACTGATTCCTAACAAGAAACATACAAACAAAATTGTTAGAGTTACGAATCTCATTTAGTAAAATTGAATGCAGAAATTAATAGCTACAGACACATGTTGACCTGATTTACATATAAAACACCTCCTAACACCTGAGTCAGATGTTTACACTTTGGTAGACAAGTATACAGTGCTGTATTTGGAAACATGAATAGCAGACTATTGACATTCCTACTGAGCTCCGCTCGGTGCAGATTTATCCTGCAGCATTGTGTAGTACTCTATGAGATGCTTAGCCATTGCAGTAAGTTCACGGCTGCATGGGTACTGGAAGGCATCTCCAGATGCTCCCTTAATGGAACTCATGCTTATCACTGTATTTCTGATTAAACGACAGTGAAGACCTTTGGAACGGGTGGAGTCTCCTTCTTGTCCAGTATGCTGCTTTTCAAAAAAGATGTTTCTTGACTGCTCCAACTCTGTGTCTGTGTATAAGACATACTGTGGGTTTAGAAACTGTACAATTTTGTTGATACCATACTGGTCTCTTGGCTTTGGAGAATGTTGGGTGGATGGAGAGGGATGAAGGCTAAGAAAGGGGCTGAAATCATAGGTCCCAGAGGAGGTGCCTGGTCTATACAAGTCTAAATCTGTGCCCTGTACATGAGAAACATATATTTAATGGTAATTATAAGGCAAAGATCACTGACTGTAAGAACAAAGAAACATCAAAACAAAAATATAGTCTTTAAAAGTATAATAGTCATGAAATGATTATTTGATAACAGAAAATACTGCACAGTTATATTAAAAGTTGTCCCATGTGAACATTTGTCAAAAATGTGATTACCTCACTTTCACCATGAGTAAGTCTCCAAATGGTTCTCCTTCTTAAAAAGTACTCTGGTCCAGGAAAGAGATCACATAAATCCTCCTTAGAGAGGTTGGGCAGCATGTCTGTGGTCATATTAGCAGATAAAAACACATTGACTTACACAGTAAATGATCAAGCAACTTGTTATTTTCAACAGCTTCAATCTTCAATTCATTTAAAGGTGAAGTTTTATAGTAGTGCACATCATTGTAATATCCAACATTCGAATACATTTTTATTCAGCTTCTCTTAAGGTGACTTTCATATCAATGAATAAAAGAAGTAAAATGTGTCCTGAAACACAAAAGCACTAAAATGAAACATTTCACCCAAGCAACCCCTTCAGTAATGTCTCCAGGTATGAACAAGCACTAAAGTCTGACATTTCATAAAAGCATGTCACAGTCTGGTGGACCCCAGCCATAAACAAGCTCTACAACAAAAGGAGGAAGCTACTACAAGATAGAGCAAAATCCTTGAAAGGTAAGACACCTTTGATCATTATAAGTAAAACACTAAGAGCTCTCATAAAATCATCCAAGGCAAATTTTGAGAGAAAAATCACCAAGGACTCAAAAGACAATCATAAGGCCTTCTTTAGCTATGTTAGAAACCTAGGAGGAAACTCCCAGATATGCTCAGAATTAGTTCAAAATGATGTGAAGATTACTGAACCTACACACATTGCCAACATACTGGCTGACAGGTTCAGTGCAAACTTCTCCCCCAAAAGGAGAGATATCTATACCAGAGGATTGTAGCCCCCCAAACATCTCCAATGCCCAGGTGAGAACTGCTCTCTCCAAGGCAAAAAACACAGCATCCATGGGACCGGATGGTGTCCCCGGCTGTGTGCTCCACGAACTCAATGAGGAATTAAACCCACAGTTAGGACAGCTGTTTAATCTTAGCCTCACCTCAGGATACGTACCCAAGGAGTGGCGCACGGCGACTGTGGTCCCACTTCATAAGGGTGGTGCCTCCATCGACCCTGGAAATTACCGTCCCATTAGCTTGACAAGCCTTATCTGCAAAGCCATGGAGAAGATCATAATGGAACTCATAAATAAAGACATAGGGAACTTGCAGACTTTGGATCCATCCCAGTTTGGCTTTGTCAAAGGCAGATCAGGCCTCTTAAACTTGGTTGACTTTTTCGAAACAGTCACCAAGGCCATTGATGAGGGCAAGGCAGTCCATACAGCCTACCTCGACCTGGCAAAGGCCTTCGACACAATACCTCACTCAGGTATCATCGAAAAACTCATCGGCTTAAATGTAAACCCATACATCACAAGATGGGTTGCAAACTGGCTAAGTGACAGAACCCACAGGGTCAGAGTTGCTGGCGCCATGTCAGACTCAAAGCCTGTCACAAGTGGTGTCCCACAGGGCTCAGTCCTGGGTCCACTCTTGTTCGGCATCTACTTTTCTGAAGTACAAGCAAACACAGGAGGGTTATGGCTGACAAAGTTTGCAGATGACTGCTAACTGGGCGCCATAGTCGAAAACACATCTGACACAGATATCCTTCAGAAGGGCCTCACAGAAACGGATAACTGGTGCCAGAGCCATGGCCTAAAGTTAAACGCCAAGAAATGCATAGTCATACCCTTCGGGAAAAACAAGGTTACCCCTAGCTACCATATAGGTTGCAATCCACTGAGCACAGAAGAAGTCATCAGGGATCTGGGGACCCAGGTTGACAGTAACCTTTGCTTTGACACTCATGTTGCCAAAGTAGTTAGGAAAACCTTCTACATTGCCCACCTGATCATGAAGGGATTCACATCTAGATCTAGGGAGGTCATCGTCCCCTGTACTCATCACTCATTAGACCTATGATTGAGTACAATGCCCCATTCGGAATGTATCTGACCCGACACCTGCAGCAGCTGGAAAGGCCCCAAAAGTTCCTCACCAAAAGGATAAAGGGTCTCAAAAATATGTCTTATGCTGCCAGACTGAAAGAACTCCAGCTCTATTCAGTCGCATACCGCTTGCTCAGAGGTGACCTGTGCCTGACATATAAGGCCATGTCAAACCCAGATTTGATGAATATGCTTCACCTCAAAAAATCTAGATCCCTCAGAACCACAAGGGCGGGAGACTTAAACCTTGACATGGTTATTAATAGAACGTGCTGGAGGGACAGATTCATCACCCAGAGACTCCCTATGCTGTGGAACAAAATCCAGGTACGTGTGAGGCAGAGCACCTCGCTGGCCTTGTTCAAGAGGAATCTTGACCAATGGATGGGAGATCGCAGATATACCCCAGGGATTACTTCAGTGTCACTGCTTGACAGAGGCACCGCAAAAAAATAGGCATAGTTTTCTTCAAACTAAAGGGGTGGCGAAAGCCACATAACTATGGGCTAGGCTTATAAATGCCCTTGGGCAGATAGCCTAGTATGAACCTATGAACCTATGAACAAATTACAAGGAAAGACACTATGTCTTATAACCTTTTCATCTGAAAAAGAAAAAAAATGTTGCTTATTTGTGTCATGGGAATGGCCCAGTCAATAACTCTGTACTTGCTTTTCAAATGTAGAAAACCTGCATTGGTTAACTTGATCTGGATTACTTGAGTCATTGCAGTTATTTATTGCTAACAGCCGACTTTACCAATCAACACCTAGTTGTTCCAGTGATGTAGCTAGAGTTTGTGCAACTCAGTGCAGTTTTTGAGTTTGCCATCCCTCGCCCCTCCCCCTCACAAAATAAAATATACCTTTTGTGGGGATTTTTCTGATCATACCTGTCAGTCCACAAACATTTAAAACATAAAGGAGAAGCCAAGTGCTCCGAATTATGTGGAACACTGCACAATCGACCATAAACAAACCCACTGTTATGCCTTGAAAAGCTCTGGCTCCGCTACACAGCTTTTGATTGGTTCATATACTGCAATTGCTGTCAATTGGCATTGGACCCCCAGAACAGCCCTTTTTGTGGCAACCCCCTACTCCTCCAAATTAGCCCTAGCCATTCCAGTGTTCATGACTTGGCTATTTCTCCACAGTTACCATAAAAACTGTTCAAACCTGTTGCATACTGCTTTCTTATTTATTTCTACAATAATTACAGATATTGAAATAAAATTAGCCCTAGCCATTCCAGTGTTCATGACTTGGCTATTTCTCCACAGTTACCATAAAAACTGTTCAAACCTGTTGCATACTGCTTTCTTATTTATTTCTACAATTACAGATATTGAAATAAAATAACACAAACACTGATAGTCATTTGCTAAACAAACAATACAGTCTCACAATGGCAATAGACTTAGCATGGCCAGTAAACCTCTTTGCCTTGAAACTCATTGAAACAGCATTAAAACACACATTCAAATAAAATGCATCTGGCCACTGGAGGATTATGTTCACCTTTGGCCATTTTCAAACCATAATACCTTTGCACACATTTTTAGGGGCATGCATATATGTATGTGTTCTTTGAATCACCATCCTGTTTGCATTAAATTGTATTCCTTGCATAATACAGCACCACTTGTTAGAATGTGTTTTCAATTTGCAGTTTTCAACATTCTTTCAGTAAGCAATGAAACAAAATGTATGAACCAATAATGACAAAACTACTCATTTCAGAAAATTTCAAACATAAAAGGACACTCAGACATCTGTCATTACAATCCACCAATATCAGTCAATAAGCACAATCTTGTCAGAAGTAAAAATTATCTGAATAATTCCACATTAAAGGAACCATAATAGGTTGCTACTGCAAATAACTTTATATTTCAGTGTTTTATCTTCAAATTCAATGCCTGCTGCCCTTGAAAAATTAAATGTCTGGTGTTACATTAAAAAAATTGTAAGCTGGTAATATTGCAATATGGAATGACTGATAAAATGACAAGTTCATAGTTAATAGACATCTCAAATAAAGGAGGGTACATTCAGGAGTGCAGAACCATACCCCCCCCCCTTAAAATGCACCAAATAATCAGCAATCAAAAGGGCATTGCAATACCAGCACTCAATCTGCATGGTGTGGGAGTAGAACCCACAGCCTTCTGCATTAAAAACAAATATACCCCCCTGCTGTGCTACTAATGCTTTCAAATACTTCTCCACAATACTAGTGATACCATTTGTTAAACAACAGTTGCACATTGTAAACAGACTTGGCATATAAGCAGCACTAAACTTCTTTTCTACTGAAGCTCTCATCTCCTTGTAAAATGCACTTGGCACACACTTCCTTGTAAAATGCATTTGACACTCAGCCATATGTCTCAACTTTGTAGCACAAGACATCTAGAAAAAGCCAAAATATATGGGGGGAGCAAAGGCCCAAAACCAGGGACACATTTGAAATATTAGTTGTATAGCTTAGAAAGTTGCCAGAATAAAAAGGTTTTTATTACCATGCATTTCTTGAAAGTGGTAGTAGTGTATAAGCTAACAAATTTGTGACTAGACACAAGCTATAGGTAGAGAAATGCAACAAATTCAACCATTAGCCAGATAAGTTTACAGTGTCTTTACAATCAATACAGACAACTAGAACATATTATTAATCTCACCATAATGTAGTGATTCATGTAGCTAAATCAACATTTATTAAGCCAAACCTCTAAACTAATAAAACAGTTTATACTGTCTGAGGTTTATCTGCTAGGCAGGTTATTGTATAGACACTAGAAACAGTTAGCAAACTCGTAAATATCCCAGAAATAATCCTGGATAGATGCAGTCAAAAATAAACATTAAATATAGAGCTATAAATCACTGCAGTACAGCTGAATACAAATATCTGCAATGAAGTATTACTAAAGCAGATTTCAGAAAAGAAAAATACAATATGTACATTAAATAAAGATAAAAAACACTACCTTAATCTGGTAAAGTATTCAAAAACTTACAGTAAAACCAAACCAGCTCATACACACCACTGAGGCTTGCAGGAGACAGTAGAGCAGTTAAAAGTGAAAGAAAAGGTGGCACCAGATACTGGCTGAGACTGTTTGAATGTACCAATGCAGTATGAGAGCAAAGAAATGAAAGTGCAGGACAGGAATGTGTCCAAAAATGCTAGATACAAGAATACATTCAGAAAGTGAAACCAGACTGCATCTGTCAGGAGAATCCTATCACTGGAAATGTGAGCAGTGTACAATAATCAGTATTTAGACTATTATAGAATATTTAGGAATGCAAAGGGAAGGGGAAAGGGAAGAGAAATGCAAGGGATTGAGCCTGTAGTATAAGGTAGGGGTTACTAGATATCATAGAGTTAACACAAAGCAGTGAGGAGGGGGGTAACAAGGAAGGAAGGACCTTTAAGGGGGGGGGACAAGTATTTTCAGAGTAATAGAGATGAACATGAAGAGTGTTAGTAAAGGTGGTGCCCAGTGGTGTGCAGAGAGCCTTACAATGAATGTATATGTTACAGGCGAATGATAAAATCAATTTCAAACATTTACAGTATTTTATTTCTGCGTGGTGCAGACCAGAGATTTAAAGCACTGAGCTTGGTGTAGGTGTTACTTGAAATTCATGTTGGGTGATTTGTAGACTTTTACATCCTTAATATGCTTAAGTATCCAAACACTTACAGTAAAACCACTGATATAATGGCTCATACACACTACTAAGTTTTGCAGGAGAGCAGTTAAAAGTGAAAGAAAATATAATGGCTTATCAGGTGGAGGCTATGCACCTTGCACAGGCCACTGAGTTTGCAGATGCTGTAAATCTGGTTGATTTTACCTCTTATTACACAATTCACAACAACAACCAAACTTTTGTAACATCAAATACTATATTGAGGGTGTAGTAGAATTGTACAGCAGTTCAAATGACTCAAACTGTTTTCCCAGATATAAAGTCTCCCAATTCGCATTGACTGCTACTGAGGATATTTCATGCACACACACACACACACACACACACACACACACACACACACAATCAAAAACACTTTTTCCCATTTTGGGGTCACAGTGATCTGAAGCCCATCTCCACAGGGCATATGGCACTGGGCAGGGTAAACCCTGGACAAGGCACCAACGCATTGCAGGGCATGGACTACAACACTCACTCGCAGACTATACACATAGTCAATTTCATATCACCATTTCACCTAACCTCCATGTCTTTGGGCTGTGGGAGGAAACCAGAGTACCTGGAATAAACCTATATGAACATGGGGAGAACATTGAAACTCCACCCACGTGGGATTTAAACCCAGAACTTCAGCAGTGGTAGCATGAGTGATAACCACCCTATTACAGTGCTCCCCTAAAGATATTTCAAACATGAAAACAGTCTGCAGTGTTGCTATGCTCAAGTAAAAATGGAGAAATGTAGTTACAAATGATTGAAATGTTTTGTTTGCATATTCTGGTGACGTCACCCTCCAAGCCACAAGTTCTTCATGTCATCAGAATTGCAAGCAGATGTATCCTTTACTGTCACAAACTACATTGTTATTTGTGGAGATTATGATATTGTTTGCGTATTTGAGCTGTTTAATGATTTTTTAACAAATGATTTGCTTTAAGTAAACATGTATATTTCTAAGGTGATCCTTGAGTGGCCTGAAAGGCGGCTATAAAATGTTGTATTTCTGCTTGTGTTCATGTTAACGAGATGAATGGCAACATTTATTTTTCAAATATCTTACATCAATAAAGGTAGACTGAACAGATAAGCCTGCTTTTAAAAGACATGTGCTATTTGAATGTTTGCAATAAATTAATGAAGAGGTGAAAGAAAAAGATACTTGAAATAAGAAATTCTGACTACAACAAACCCATTCTGAATGCTTCAGCATGGTTATAAATCTTATAGTTCACATTTTTAGCATTTATTTACTTAGAATCAGTAATAAAATCTCAGTAATAAGTTAAACAATCTTATTAAGATAATTAAGGACAAAATGGCTTCAAACAAGCAAACCTCTCTGACATAAAAACTAGAACAATCTTGTCAAGCAAAAAAAAACAAGCATTATTTCCTTGATTTAAGATATTTATTCTTACATAGATTTCACTTTTTGCAGTGTGCCTAGAGAAATGAATTGGTAAAGCTTTGGTATAGCTAAATTTCCACTACGAGTAATCAAAATGCAGAAACAAGATAATTGAGTACAACACCCATTTTGGTATGTACCTTTCCAAGCACCTGTAGCAATTTAAGAGACCAGAAAGGTTCCTCACAAGGAACATTCAAGGTTTTCAGCATATATCCTATGTCGATCATCTGAAATCACTGTCACTTTATTCTGTTTTATACAGACTATTCAGAGGCAATCTCTGCATTGCATATAAGGCAATATCTGACCCTGCTTTACTGGAAATTCTGCATATCCGCAAGTCAAATGGTACATGGGTTACTCACTCTAAAGACCTTAACCTGGTATTTGACAATTAGTAGAACCTGCTTGTGGGACAGATTTGTCTTCCAGAGGTTACCACATCTTTGGAACAGACTCACACTTCATCTCAAACAGAGCACCTCATTGGCCCTCTTCAAACGCAATCTGGACAATTGGATGGATAACTGTAAATTCACCCCAGGGGTTCCACCTGTGTCCCTCTTGGACAGGGGCAATAGTTGCTGATCGTGGAAGTAAGGGTAGAACTTAGCTAGGCTTGTAAGGGCCCTAGGGCCATTAGCCTAGTAACTTCCTATGATCCTATGTCCTACCAGCTATCTCTCTATATCTCCCTAAATACTTTGCTGCTGCAAATTGCCAGAGATAAATTCTGCATATTTATTTATCTGTCTAATCCATTTTCTCATCCCTTTCATATCCTTAAGAGATCTAACTGTCTACCTGTAACAGGAAGTACAGCTTATCTACTCTCAAAATTCCTATGCAAATTATTTTAATACATTTGTTAACTGGGCAACCCAGCTGGACAGAAGTGTCAACATTCAGGGGAAGCCTAGAACCACTATCTGCTTTAAGTGGTTCATTCATAGTCACATAGTGGGTAAATAAAGGTGGAAGGACTCAAACTTGCACTACTGGGTCATCTTCATTTCATGTCTTATCTCAAAACTGTAATATTACTATGAGTAGATTGTTTTGCGCAAGATGGAACATCATTGCTGTGCCTATGGTCAAGAACTTCTACCTGTAAGTGAAAACTTCTACCGATGGTTAGTAAAAGAAATCCAATTCCAAAACCCATGAATCATCACTATTATCATGTCATACCTGAAGATCTTCATTATCATCAGTATATAAAAGAATTATAGAGAAAAGCAGAAGGGAACATAACTTTCACTGTTAAATAGATGATTTTGTATAGTGGCATTGAAAGATCTATAACTTATTAGTGACAAATCCGTGAACAGTTTTAAGAATCTTTTCACACGGAATACATTCATTATATTTATGGTTATATCTCATGGGAATATTGATATAACAGCAGACTCCCATTCAGAAAAGTGATGTCCCATAAGGAAAAGTACTGTAAAACTAAAGAAAACATTTCTGGCAGCCACTGACCACACACTCTCTAACTAAATACATTAACTCATCCTGAAACCCACACATATAATTCCTACATTTATTTATAATGCCTCTCATTACAAACTTAGTACTTCTCTTTCTTTATCTCT
Organism: Protopterus annectens; assembly: GCF_019279795.1. Lineage (NCBI taxonomy): Eukaryota > Metazoa > Chordata > Ceratodontiformes > Protopteridae > Protopterus > Protopterus annectens. The sequence goes on from NC_056728.1 coordinate 484,956,264, forward strand.
CTATCTCCTGCTAAACTTAACATCTCGCCAAACAACATGCCTATATAAAAAAACTCTACCTATAACATCCACACAAACCAAATTTATTACCAGTTATTCTAGAATAGACTCCAGCCTATACAAAATAAACATACTTCTACTAACTAAAGAAAGAATTCCTGCCCCTAAAAAACAACGACTCCAATCATTCAGCTTTGAACTACTACCTCATACTAAAAAACTACCATCCATGTTTTTACCTATACAAAGAATCACAACTACCTCAAAGAGATGATATCCAGCCCAACTCAGGTCCCACCTCTTCACCTTGACAGCCCCTAAATTCCACAGCCCTTAACCTTGAAGATGTCAGGAACAAAATCCCAGAATTCTATGCCTGGATATCTCACAATAAACCTGATATAATAGCTGCACAGAAACCTGGTTAAAACCCTACATGAAAGACTCTGAATTCCTCCCACCAGGCTATGCTTGTTTAAGATCAAATAGGCCCCATAAAATGGTGTGGTGTTCCACTACTCTATCCTAATACCTTTACTATAGTCCCCTATACTAATCTCATCGCACCATTTTCTACAGCCCAAAATCATGATATGATTCATAATGAACTGTATAAATCTCAGCATTATAACTTTGTATATCTCCCAGGGAATAATAATATTCCTCTCCTAGAATAAATTCTTGCCTGGACATCAAACAATATATGAAAAGAAACAATTATCCTGGGTGATGTAAATATTAACTGGCTAGATATTTCCCATAACCAACCTTCATCTAAAATCAACTTGTTTAACTATACTCAGCTAATTACCAACACAACCAGACCCAACAGTAACAATGACAGGGGTTCCATATTCAACTGGATACTGGTGTCTGACCCAAATAAGATTTCAGCTACAGGCACACTCCCTCTCAGCATCAGTGACCACTTGTCTGACTATATATTATGTAAAACTATTCCCATACCACGTCAACACCAATACAAACTAACAAGAAATCTAACCAGTTTTAACCCAACAATCCTAAATAACACTTTAAAACAATCAATTGGAATATAATCAAAGGAATTCACATCGAAGAAGCCATTGATTTTTTTAACTCCACATTTCTGAAAATCCTAAATAATCTAGCCCCTCTATGACAAAAAAGAGTGAAAACTAACCATGCCATCTGGCTTAGTAAACCAACTAAGCAAAGTATGGCTGCTAGAGGCAAATCCTGGAAACTCTTGCAAAAAATAAAAATCCCTCAGATCTCTTAAAATGTGGGGAACTCTGTAATCAAGCAAAGCACTTAGTCATCAAACACAAAAAGGAATACTATCACAGTCTTCAAAATAACCATAAACAAAACCCAAAGAAATTTTGGAACTCCATCTCATCCCTTCTAAACCGATCTGGACAAAACCCCTAGCAAAATAGCTGCACTCTTCAACTCCTACTTTATCAACACACTAGCTAAAGCAATCCTCACACAACACTACTCCTTCTCTGCCTAGCTTTTCCTTTTCTCCTATACGTACTGCTACTATAAAAAAATACTCTTTAAGCTTAAACCATGCACTAATGCACCTGACAACCTACCCTTTGAATATCTTCACTTGACAACCAAAACCATAGCCAATCCTATTAGCATACTTCTTAACAGATCTATCCAGGAGTATTACATACCCAGTGTGTGGATAAAAGCATACATTCTTCTACTTCACAAAGGCAGTCACAACACTGACATCCCCAACTATCGCCCTATTGCATTTCTCTCCCCTATTTCTAAAATCTTGGAAAAATTCATTCATACTTAACTGTTAAACTATCTACTTCATAATCAGATCCTTTCCCTACTCAGCATGGCTTCAGGCCAGGCCACAGTACTACCACTACTACTACAGCTCTTATATCCTTTATGGATAGAGTGAACCGATCTTGGGATTCAGGAAAAATTGTCATCCTTCTTTCTTCACCTCTCCAAGGCCTTTGATATGATCTCCTATCCCCTACTTCTTACTAAACTATCTAGACTAGGCATCTCAACTACAGCCCTAAACTGGTTCTGTAACTACCTCACAAATCGGTAACAGTTCATCAAATGGCAGAACTCCTTTTCTCCATTTCTTAACACAACCTCAGGTGTTCCCCAAATCTCCATATTTGGGCCACTTCTATTCAATATCTTTATCAACAACTTCCACTTCACTGTAACTCAAGTGACATTTATACAATATGCAGATAATTCTACAATCATCTGCACTGCTAATTCCACACCAGTACTTCAACACATTACACAAAACAGCTTTTCATCTACTGAAACCTGGATGACCAACAACTATCTTGCACTCAGTCCTAGCAAAACTAAACTCCTCTTATTCACACCCAAAAAAATCCTCTCCACTCAATAAGACAGAATTTAATATACACTCTTAAAACAAGACTATTATTGAAGTTATGTCCCACACAAAATTATTAGGTGTCATCACAGATGAAAACCTAACATTCGACCCACATGTGCATAATTGTATAAAAAAAAAAGCACACCAAAAACGGGGTACCCTCTACAGACATACAGACATAAACAGTACGTTAACAAGTCCATAAAGGAAACCCTTGCCTCTGCTTTTCTCCTTCCCTCTATCTTATATGGTGCAGCTCTTATCACCAATGGTCAAACCTCTCTGAAATCCAAGCTTGAGAATTTCTATAACAAAGTAATGAAGTTTGCAACTAATGCTAACTATTCCTCCCAGCATTGCAACTACCTACAGTCTTTAAACTGGCTTAAACTTCCTAATTACCTCACATACCTCCAACTAACAACACACAAAATTATTTTAAACTGACTGACTCACTGTCCAGCCCTTACTTCTATACTCTCTCTCTGTATCACCCAAATAGGCTTCTGAGATCAGAGAATCAATCCCACTTGAATGTTAACATACCAAACATATCAGCAGGCCAAATGCTCTACTCTTTTTCTATCACCAAACAATGGACCTCTCTCCCTCTTCCAATAAGAACTATGAGTAATGCATTTTCCTTCAAAAAGTCTCTATGACAACACCTTTCCATTTGTTGGCACCGCACATGTTCCAACAACACATCTCACAAAACCTGATTCTGTAGTTCACTACTATTATAAATTCTATGACAGCCTCCTAACTGTAAATCACAATGAATCCTTTTTGCATTGCAGACACCCTAGTTTTTCAATTTGTGGTAAAATAATTACAGGCTCTCCTTCTTATCCTACCTTCACAAGCTTAATATCCTTACATTACTACTAGAAGCTGTGTTTCTTACATCCTATTTTACTGTCAACTGTGACATCTTATTTTTTTTATCTTACATTTCTTGCAATATACAGTACTTCATTTAATTACTCTAGTTGTCTTTGTCTAGCATTTTACTGATGTACAAACATTAATTGCATTTAACTTTGTATCTTCTATTGTAAGTACTTCTTATACAACTTATGCATACAACTTTGTATTCTCTATTGTATGTACTTGTTAAACAACTTATGTACAGTAAACTCTCAATTAACCTGCACACATGGGGATTGGTAGTTGTCGGATAACTGTAGTTTCTGGTCGCTTGATAGTTACTATTAAAAATAGGCCTGACTAATATTGTACCCGATACTATTAGCTTGGTTTAACTTGTTCTCAGGTTGAGGAGAGAGGGAATTTATTCCTATCTTCCTTTTTAAAACTCTAAAACTATAAAAACATAAGGTATGTTTTTGCGGGGGGAAACAGAATGTGCATCACATGAAAACTGTACTGTAT
>NC_056728.1:484965044-485027544 GCF_019279795.1 Protopterus annectens
TTTGGGCTGAGCAAAGGTTCAGCTTGATTGTAACAGAATGCTTGTTGGCTCAAGGCAAGACTGGTGCCAGAAATCCATGTACAAAATTTAGGAGCAGTGACCACCAAAGGAATGATCATGAAACAAGACTTTGGTAACATTTAATCATCATCACAGTGATCTGGTTCAAGACCAGTAAAAGCACTCTATCAGTTTAAGGGTCAATGCCTATCGCATGTTCAGTCCACCACATTATATTAAGGCCCTAAAGGCATGTGGTGTCACTATATTCTTAAACAAAAATTTTGCCTGCAGACTTGTTAGACAAGAAAATGTCCAGGAACTCCTCTACATTCAACTTTTACTAATCAAACCCCTTTTCATGTAATAAATAACTATAGGACCCCCTCTATGCCCCTCTTGTATCACACCTTCCACCTACCTAATATGGAGTCCGTATGTATTAAGCTAAACATCATTCTTCTAAGAGACTTTAACCACCCCTACATAAACTGGGACACGTATACATCCTCAAACATGTATACCCAGATATTTCTGGATATCATCAGTATAAACTCTCTGGACCTGTCAGTCCACACTCCAACCTGGGGGTGACAAAATTCTGGATTTGGACCTTACCAATACGAGGCATCTTTGCACCCCATCAATTGTCACTTCCTGGCTAGCTGAATCAAACCACAAATCAATCACATTCATCATAATACTGAAGCCTGAAGCTGAGATTATAGGAAAACTAATCTACTAAAATAGAGTGACGATCTGGCAAAACTCAAAAGCCCCTTCCATCTTGATAACACCACTGCTTATGCAACATCCTTCACTGCCAGATTCTATGCACATTTAAATAGTTTTATAGCTGCATCTGCCTCCCTCTGATGAAAATGCTATGCCAAATTTTAAAATAAACCCCTATGGTGGAGCCCTAATATGAACAGGCTCTATAAAGAAAAAAACTATTACATACGAAAATAAATTTAACTTTCATGATGCTTTAAATGCTCTTGCTAAAATAAACAAGGAACTCCAGGTCCTGATCAAATCAATCAGTCATATATGAGGTAAAAATACCCACCCAGGTGAAGGAATAACCACAAAGCTTTCGTTAACTATGTTACAAACCTCAGAAACAATGGTGAGGGCTGTGTAGAACTTTAAATCACATAGTCAGAGCCAGAAAACATTTTCAGTCTACTAGCAGACAAATTTAAGTCAAACTTCATCTCTATCTCCCCTACAGTATTCTCAGATCACATACCCAGATATACACCTCTCCACAAATCACCCAGGAGCAAGTCCTCGAGGTGTTTTCTAAGCCCAGGAATACTACTTCTGTGGGGAAGACAATGGACCGTGGCTACCTAATGGTCAGCCTTAAACAAGAATTGCCAGACCTTCTGTAGAGGACATTCAATATCAGCCTCAAAACAGGCTTGTGTGCTGAAAGAAAGGAGGACAGCAACAATCATTCACTTGCACAAAAGGGGGTCTTCAATGGACCTGGGTAATTATAGACTCATAAGATTGACCTATAATGCTATGGAGAAGATCATGTTTAACCTACAGATTATAAACCCAAGCCATTTTGGATTCTTCAAGGACAGATCCTGCCTACTTAATCCGGTTAACTTCTTTCAGAAAGTTAAAGTAGCAATGGGTGAGAGCAAATCAGTACACGCCATGTTTGCAATGATGCCAAAAACTCCAAATCCAAGGCTGAGACAGAAAAATACAGCAAACGGATAGCGTAACTTCACTTTAACGCTTTTATCAGATGACTTCTTCAGAACCACATAACCAATGAAAGAATCAAACAAAATATATACTTACACTCTAATTAATGACAATCTATTATTCAATTAACATACTTGTAATATATTTAAAAACAAACATATAAAAATAAACTTATAATTTACAAACAGAACCCGAGGAATAAAAGTGGGTGGCTCTTTCTACACCAAAAGACCTGTTTTTAGTGCTGTACTCCAGGGTTTAGTTCTTTGGTCACTCCTGTTTGGCATTTACTTCTCAGAGATCAAAGCTAATGTTAAAGGTCTGTAGCTGATAAGGTTCACATCATAAACTCTACAAAGGACACCATGATCCTCAAAGATGGCCTGTCCCAAACACATATCTTGTCTCAAAGTCATGGATTAAATTAAATGCCAAGAAATGTATATGTGTATACTTCTGCAAGCATGACTCCCCTTATAACTATCACATTGCTAACACGCCCCTGAAAATTAATACCATAGTCAGTGATCTGGGAACCTGTGCCAACAAAGACCTGTCCTTTGATCACCTCATATCCACTATTGTAAGTAAGTCCTTTGTCATCTCACAGCTTATATGTAAAGGTGTGACATCACTGTAATCATTTCACTGGACTCTTTAGGCAGATATTGTAGTATAATGTCCCTTTTAGTATGGACTTGTCCAAATACTTGCCACACCTGAAATTACCACAATGTTTCTTCACTAATAAAATCAGGGGCCTAAATCGTAAAAACTATACAGACCATTTCAAAGCTTTGTCCCTCTTCTTGATATCATTCAGGATACTGAGAGGCGATCTCTGCTCCCACATAGAGCCTAATCAGATCTTATCCTATCAGATCTATTGCACATTTGCAAGTCTAGGGTGGCATGATCACTGGATCATGTGGTCCTAAGCTCTTCTGCAATATAACTAGAATATTTTGGAAGGACAGGGATGGATCAGAGTAAATGGAGCCATCTTCCATTATATATAAAGGAAAGTATTCTCTTACTCTTGTCAAATGTAATGTGGATGAATGGCTGGGTAACCACAAATTCATTGGTGGTTTAACACCCCTGTACCCCATGGGTAGGGGCAACATGTAAATATCCCACAATATTCTGGTACTGCATATTTCTGCTTTCTTTGTACACACAATATGAAGACTAAACTGTATCATGAGAATGTAAGGCTAGGCTTCTTAAGACTGTAACAGATTAACATCCTAGTAAGAACCTATGAAACTAAGAACCTCCACAGTATTCCTGCACTCTTTCACTTCCACTGGCTAAGAGTTCCTCAACTTACATCACTTTTAAAGTTAGCTTTTAACAGCTGAAGGCCTTGTAGGACCACATACATTGCTGCCTTTGGGGTTTTATTGTAATATATAAACCATGAGTCCTCTTAGGTCTATACACAGGAGATCATTTAAGGTTTTTGAGGTTTGTTTACAAATACTTGGAATTTGTGAATTTGCATTTACGACCCTAATAACCAAGGATTCTCTAATTTATGCAAGACTGCCATTGAGCAGCCTATAGCTTATTTGAATTATAAGCAGTCACATTAGAATGTTTTGATAATGAGTATAATGTTTTCCATTTTTTCTTTATTTCAACTTAAGTTGATGTTTTATTCCTTGCATGTGTTGTCTTATGTCTTTTTTAAATGTAACCTATCTTTATAAACAAAAAGTGTCATTGGAAAAAAAAAACATTTTGATTTATTTATTGACTGATTGGCAAGGGAATGCATAGCTGTGTCCCCTAATTAACTGTTATGTTGCAGACGGTAGATAACAATGCTGATAATGTGGTTTCAGGCAACAGAGCCAGATATGCAAGACACAGTGCTGTTCAGCAAGTCACTCATGATGACATCAGGTAAACTGTCTACTAACCAAGCAAGTCAAACATAGAATTGCCTCACATGTAATGCTATGGCTTTGCTGCTTTTGAACTCTTAACTTTAGTTACTCATAAATAATATAGAAGTCCACAATGAGCTGTAATTACTAACTGAAATAAACAATAGATTTTAAAGCAATATTTTTTGTAGATCTAACTTTCCACAAACACTTGTTTATGCTATTTTTCTACAGTTAATGTATTAATCACTTTTGTCTAAGTATTGTTAAATTGAGAAAACACTTATTACATGTCTGCCACAGTGTATATAACCACTAGTTCTCCTTTATTTAAACTATATAGGCATCATATTTGTATGAATCTCTTCTTTGCTGGTAGAATAAATAAACTGTAATGAATTTGATAAAAAAAAAAATACACAATTTTTATCTGTTCATTTAAAAAAGACCCAACCATCATGTAGCATTTAATTTTCTGATGGCTTACTGAGTAAACTCATAATTTAAAATATGCACTTAATTTTGTAAGCTGACATTTATTGGAGCACTGACTATCTTCAATTCAAATAAATGAATGTTCTGTTTTCTTGAATCTCACATCTGCACAACTGCAGCAAAGAGATTATTGCCTGAATACAAAGAATGGTGCCACATTAAAGGTTTTGAGCTATTAAAGTCTCCAAAATGCTGTTAGGTTCATAATATGCTTTCTTGTCTCTGAGGTGAGTGTGCGCACGCGTACGTGTTTGTATGTGTGCAAGTGTGTGTGTGTGTGTGTGTGTGTGTGTGTGTGTGTGTGTGTGTGTGTGTGTGTGTGTGTGTGTGTGTGTGGGAGGGGGATGAGACATAAAATATAGTCAATGAACACTGTAGCAAAGAAGACACATTCTCATTCATTAATGATTCAGCAGGGCTGGTTTCAGTTTTCCCCTCAGTTCGAAAGAGTTTTGCCTGATCAATACATCACTCCCAAGGTCAGAGATGACTTCTGCCATGTCATTTCATCCAGATGAACACTTTGGTGCTGCATACTGTTCATGTATATAGACTTATACTAACCCCAGTTTCAGAAATGTGAAACAGTAAAAATGTTCTTGAATCAAGTTTCCAAGCCTGAGAAATATTTATTTTATAATGATTATGAAGACAGATTTCTTGTAGTAGTAGTAGTAAGAGACTGACTACCTTAACCAACATAACAGTAGACTGGATATACTTTAATATCTGGTTATCATTAGTATAAAAATCTAATTTATAAACAGTGCACAGTTTTGATAGTGACATGGGCATAATTTCTAGAAAGCTTAATTTTAAAATTATGTTTAACTCTGTGCTGCATTTGTAGAACTAATAGCCAATGAGAGAGAGAGGTTAAACAAATCAGATTTTACATAAAAACTGCAACGTATTTTTTCAGAAGAGAAGTACTAGATTTTTTTTTTTATAATTCTTTGGAATTGCATACACTTATTTACATGTTGTGCATGCACATGCAAGCAAATATATTAGTGCAATTTCAGAAACACACTACCTTTCAAATATATGTTGGTTATAGAGTTTTTATGAAAGAATATGTTGTTTTGCTGTACAGTGTCAAAATTAGCACAGAAATTTAATGATATGAGCTGTTAACTAGCTACTTCCTGTGGTACAGGGTTTAATTCCCTTATCCTTCATTTGCCAACTGTGTGACCTTGAGCAAGTCACTTAACCAGACAATGCTCTGGGGCAACTGGGAATTTGTGCTCTACTCCTTAATGTTCTCCAGGTCTGCATACCTAATGACTGCTTATGAACCTAATTTCTGTAAAACCTCAAATATGATAAAGCTAATAGGCAGAGTTCTATAACTTAAAAATATACAACATCCTTTATTGATTACTGTACAAACTAGTGTGAGTAGAAAATAAACAGATTGCATGGGGAATAAAGATAAAATCTAAGATCAGTTTGAAATTCTTGCAGCTTTAGTGAACCAACAGAGAAAACTATAACACCACTCATTAATAAAATAAACAGGCTTTTCAGTTGTTTAAGGTTCTGTCATATTCTATCTATCCATCAGATTATCTGTCTGTCTGTCTATCTATCTATCTATCTATCTATCTATCTATCTATCTGTCTGTCTGTCTATCTATCTATCTATCTATCTATCTATCTATCTATCTATCTATCTATCTATCTATCTGTGTATAGCTACATGCACGCATCTGCTCGTGTTTGTGTGCATGTGTGTGTGTGTGTGTGTGTGTGTGTGTGTGTGTGTGTGTGTGTGTGTGTGTGTGTGTGTGTGTGTGTGCTCATTTATGTTTGTATGCTTTCTCTACTAACATTACAGAAAAAAATATTTAATTAAAATGCACTCTGTCGTAGTTAAGTCCTGCAGCTAAATCCCTCAATGCATTCCTGATTTCAGACCAAATCTTCTGATACAGATAATAAAACCAGGTATGTGTCATTCAGGAGACTTAACAGGCAAGTCCTGGGGGTTCTTCTATTTTCTGAATTAGGTCAGTTTTCCATATGATGAAGATGGTTCTCCTGTAATTGACTGAAAGATACTATATTGTGTGTCAGTACTCCAATTTGTGTTTATTGAGAACAAGTATATGTACTCTGTACTTGGGAAATGTTGAAGCAAGGTCCTTATATTCCATCTCATTGGATCGGAGTAGAATATGACTCTAGTGATGAATATAAAGTAGACTAATCTCCTTGATGCGGACCATGATCATCAGTAAGAATAAACAATGCCTCTTTTGTGGCACGTAGATGGTAAAACTCCCACTTCTGTTTACATAATTATCAAAAACAAAGCAGTTGGTTCTAGTCCTCCTTGCACTGGTGTAGCTGTATCACATGGTTCATTCATAGTTGCCTGCTCATTTGGCACATCTCTGATGTGGATTAATTTTTCTGAGTTAGGTGCACTTAGAATGAGGCTTAAGATGTCTCTCATAATGAAAAACCGATGTGTCCTCACTAAGATTTGATAGTTACTGTTGCCTGTGCAGATCTGAAAAACACACAGCAGATGTTCTTATGCTCTAACTGTAATTTGGAACACTGCAAATGTGAGGCAATGTTTAAGGCATTTGGGGATTATTGTTACATTAAATACATTCTGCTTTAGGAGAAAGTCATGTCTGGGAGAACAAGAATAGGTTGCTATGATTTGAGCCAAACTAATAAGCGAAGGAAAGAATTTGTAAAAGTTAACACAAGCTTGGTTGCTTTTCTTAGAGCGCTGAAAAAATAGATGAGAACTCCATGTAACTTGGGCTTCTTATTAGGGCATTAATTGTCTTTTTCCCTCTCAGATATTTCCTATAATGTTATGCATCTTGCAAAACTGAGGTTAGCATGTTGAATCTACTTTTATAAATTCTTATCAAATTCTGATTAAAACAGAATTTGCAGATGCCTCTGACTGTTTTGCAGCTCAGCTATAACTGTATATCAGGCCCCAAGTATCTTGCAAATATTCATGTTTTATTAAGTTTACTGAGTTATTCTTTTGCTGTTAAGACTGGATAGGCAAGGTAATAATAGACAGGACAGGGCTTGGCTAAGTACTGACATCTTATACATCATTTGTGCAGTGTCATAAATGCAGTTTGTTCAGCAGTCAACTGAGTAGAAGGTTACAACGTTAATCCTGATTTGAGGGTCATGACTTATACCTTCATTGCCTTGTTAAGCTGATTTTTCTCTGGCAGCTGACACCTAAAAAATATGAATGAGTCTGCAGGGGGTGCAGCCACACGATATAATTTAATATTTGGGTGTTCTTCTTCTTGCCCCTCAACCCATCTGTCAGTTAAAAAATTGAACCCCCCCCCAGCACTTAGCAAATGCTTGCATCACTTTTCCTATAAAACCATTAAATAGCTATTTTTTCATTCTATGAAACTCTTACTGGAGGTATTAATGTAGACAGTAGTGGGCATAGTATGGATAAAGAAGTCATAGTTTGTCTAAGTAATGAATAGAAAACTGTGGAATACAAAGAGTATGCCTAGTTACACCTTTGTGAGGGTATCTCCTATATAAGGGATGTGCCCTTTAATTCATTTTTATTCTATGACTGACCACGGCCACATAGGTAAAAAAACACACTCTTCAAAGCTAAGAATACAGCATCCATGGGACCAGATGACATCCCAGGCCATGTACTACATGAACTACAAAATTACCTGGCACCTCACGTAAGTGTCATGTTTAATCATAGCCTCACCTCAGGCTTCGTGCCCAATGAGTGGTGCACAGCTACAGTTATCTCACCCCACAAGGGGGGATCCACCTGGGATCCCGAGAACTATTATCCCATCAGTCTGAAGAGCCTGATCTGCAAAGCCATGGAATGCATTATCATGGAACTTATAAACAAAGACATTGACAACCTTCAAACACTGGCCCCACCTAGTTTGGTTTTGTAAAGGGCCGAGCTTGTCTCTTCAACCTGATTGACTTCTTCTAATTAGTCTCCAGAGCTGTGGATGAGGGTAAGGTGGTTCACACAGCCTATCGGGACCTCGCCAAGGCCTTTGACACCATCGCCCATTCTGGAATCATAGATAAACTTACTAAGCTAGGCATTAATCCCTGTGTCACTCGATGGGTTGCCAACTGGCTTACTGACAGAACCCACACTGTAAAAGTAGCAGACTCAAAATCCAGCTCCAGACAAGTGGCAAGCGGAGTACCTCAGGGTTCAGTCCTCGGACCTCTCTTGTTTCGCATCTACTTCTCTGAAGTACAGGCCAGCACTAATGGACTCTGGCTAACAAAGTCCGCAGATGACTGCAAACTGGGAGCCATTATTGAATCCCCAAATGATGTGGATATTCTACAAAAGGGCCTTGCAGAAACAGATGCTTGATGCCAGAGCCATGGGCTCAAGCTCAGTGCCAAGAAATGTATAGTTATCCCCTTTGGGAAAAACCATGTACCCATGAAATACCACATAAGTGGCAGTACACTAAACACCGAAAGTGTGATAAGGGATTTAGGGACACAGGTGGATACTGGGCTCACCTTCGATAACCATATAGCCACAACAGTTAGGAAATCCTTCTATGTGACACACCTCATCACTAAGGGCTTTTCATCCAGGAAAAAAGGAGGTCATTGTCCCACTGTACTCATCCCTCATTAGACCCATTATAGAGTACAATGCCCCATTTGATATGTACCTCACAAGACATCTGCAACAACTGGAAAGGCCACAGAAATGCTTCACTAAAAGAATCACAGGCCTAAAGCAGATGCCCTATGCTGACAGTCTAAAAAAACTCCAGCTATACTCTGTCGCATATCGCCTACTCAGAGGCGATCTCTGCTTAACATACAAGTCCATGTCAAGCCCAGTGCTGTTGGACATGCTACACTTAAAGAAATCCCAATCCCTCAGAGCCACTTGCTCCAGGGATCTAAACCTGGTCATCACAATGAACAAAACATGCTGGAGGGATTGGTTCCTGACCCACAGACTCCCCATACTCTGGAATAGACTGTCCATACATGTCAAGCTGAGCACCTCTTTGGCCCTCTTCAAAAGGAACCTTGATGATTGGATGGGAGATAGTAAATTCACCCCGGGGTTCATGTCCGTCGCCTTGCTAGACAGGGGTCCAGAGAAGGAAATATTCTGGGAAGAAATAGCCAGGGAATTGTTATGGCTAGGCTTGTATAGGCTAGTACCAACCTATGAACCTATGAATCTATAACCTCCCATTTCAGCTGCCACTTCAGAAAAACTGGGTGCTTATTCCAAGCTACCTCAGACCTGGTAGAAAACCCATCTAACTGATATTTACAAGCCACATATTCCTTGATGTGGCCACTGGCCAAATCTGAGTCCAACTTGTTGAGAACCACGCTGCTGAACAGGACAGGGGGGAACACAAGGGGGTGAAGCCATAGGACCGCTGTCAACCTGGCATGAGACATGCTGTTCCCCTCCCAAATCGCCATCCATGCAGATAGAATCTGGGTTATGGAAGGAGCCAAGTTAAACTGTGAAAAACATCTGAATAGCAAAAACCATATCCAAATTAAACAAATCAAAACCAATGTTGTTCAAATGAACATTGTCCATATCATAGAAATCGGGCTCCAGTTTGTCAATATCACCGTGCTCAATCACCTGGGAACCAATTTGGCTAGCAGCCCACTTGACTCTATGCTTGATAAAATGCCCGGCTTCTCAATGGCACCAGACCTTCTAGTGCCTTTACAGTAAACTCTTGAGATGATGGCAGACCAGAAGAAAACCACCTTCAGACACAACTGCCACAACCGGTGCATATCAGACCGAATTCTGGCCAACAGCATTTTTTAGCTGCTTGACCCAGACCATTACCCCCAGGGTGGGCTATCAAAACACTCGGTAAGACTTCTTTCATGGTAATACTGTGTCAGATCTCCCACAATTGAAATAAGCCTTAGGAAACCAAAAGAATGAACAGTCCAACAGTCACTATCAAAAGAACTTGAGTGATCAGCTGGGCATGTCAAGGCTCAAAATGAAGCTCTCTCGATAACAGAATGGCCCTAGACCCTAGAGCCAAATGACCTCCTTCCCTGCAACAGAAATAAAAATGAATGCCTGATGTATGACAAAAATGGATGAGAGACCCACCTTCCTTTTCTTTGAGTGACCTGCAGAGATTGCACTTCTATGGCCAAATCTGAGGTATGACCTATCCGGAAGGAATGCAAGGAGTAACCACAAGGGTGAATTCCTTTTCCTGCCAAAGCTTGTCTAAGAAACAAGTTCATCTCTGATACGGTAAAAGGCCTGCCCGAGGCCCACACAAAAACCAAGCCTAACCTTTTCTCTTGGAAGAAATATTATATAACAAACTGACCCAATACATGGGGAAAATGACCAGTCCACTGACCTTGTTTAAACACACCTGATGTCCTTTACCAACTTGCCCAATCTTAGATTTTTTTAACCAAATCATAAGAAACTCACTGTAGATGACAACATCCTCCCAACAAAGGCAAAGGAGAAGTTCATTTGCATGGAAGGCACACACATACAAGAATGTGAACAAAGCTGCTATAGAAGCAAATAAATTAAATCCACCCATGGTCTTATAAAGGCCCAGAATAACAAGGGGAAAGAGTTGTCTCCCAATAGGTTTTCTGGTATCCTGGGAAGGTCCCAGAATATTCTCAAGGTCCTTGAGTATCCTTCCCATAACTCAATGTCCTGACACAACCTTATGATCCAAAAAATGTGCCAGTCATCCCAAAGTTGTAAGGTGTACTCTGAAAATTTTAAATGAATCCCCAACAGAGGACCTGGCCACTAAAAACTGAAGCAAAAACTGTACTCTCCATGCCATGGAACCAAAGTTCAAAGACATGTAAAATGCCTTGAAAACCTGGAAGAATAATGAATATACATTCCTAGTATTGCTCGCTCAAGAATTTGCCAAGAGTGATAATGCCAGTCTTCTCCAATTAGCCAGACTCCTGCAGGAAATAGGGTGACCTTTGGATCTAAATGCTTGATCAACAGGCAAAACCTGGCAAACTGGAAACAGGAGAGACTGTCAGCTATAGGACTAAGATGACCAAGGACATGAACACATGAAAATGACAAATCAATATCTAGAGTCAGCAAAACTAAAAGCCTAATGAACGGGTGGTCCCACTTGGACCTAGAAGAATTTTTTTGGGACTGTGCACCACTGTGACATTATCTGAGTGAAAAATGATCCTTTTGGCATGTAACTTATCCTTCAGTACCAAAACTGCCACCCATTTGCGGAACATTTCTAAAAATGCAATATCCCCTCCTTCTTTCTCTCCTTAGACTTGCTTTCTGGACACCTTTCAAAAAACCAGCTGCTTGAAAAGTAACCCCCCATACTGGATCCCCCTGTTGCATCTGTGAAAAGCTCAAGTTTGGTGGCAGTGGTCCAAGGGGACTTCCAAAGAGAAACGCCATTGAACTGGCTCAAGAATGTGAACCATAACTGAAGATCATTCTTGACCCATCAGGTCAGCCACATCAGGTGGTGCTTAGGCCTATTGCCTTTCAGCAGGTCAGATACAGACCATAGGAAAGTCCTGCATGGAGAAACTTCCCTACAGGCAAAGTTCAGCAACCCATGTAACTGCATTATGTTTCCTACTCAAACTTTGCTGGAACTGAAAAATCTCCAAAGTAACTGTCTAACTTGTTGAAGTTTGGGTGGAGGAAGCTTGAAGGAGTTAACAATTGTATCAACTTCTAAACCCAAGAAAGTCAGGATTCAGTTTGGTTCTTCTGACTTGTGTCGGCAAAGGGTACCCCCAACTCAGAGCAAAACCACTTGAAAATGGACATGTCTTCCAAAGAACCATCCTGACCCTCCCCCACTATCAGGAAATTATTTAGATAGTGTACTGTTGACTGGCAGAGGACTCATTTTTGCCAGCAGCAATCTTAAGCTGTGCTAAATAGTTTGAATCTTGCACAAGCTACAGCACACCCCACTGGCATTGCAGTGTCAAAAAATACTTTGTTGTTGACCTGAAAATGTAAATAAGGCCAGTCTTCTTGTCTCACATGAAGAAGAAAGAAAGAATATTGAATATCCATCTTTCAGAACCAGGGGTCACCATAGCCCATGATGATCTCCACCACCTACTCCAGTTTGGTATGCTTGGTGTCAATAAAATCACTGACTGAATCACCCACTGGGTGGGACAAGTGATAAATCAACCTAGACTCACCCTCCTGTTTCTTGGTAACCAGGCCAATGGGAGAAATGTTAAACAAAAGCCAGAAAGGGGTGGAAAAGGGGCCAGTTATCCTGCCAGGTAGTCACCTTTTCTCTATCAACCTAGCAGCAATGTATTCATGTCCTTTGATGGATGATAAATTATGTAACTTAGAATCTAATGGGGCTATGGAGTGACTAGGAAAGCCATTGGAGAAACCTTTAAGAAGAGCTGATGCTGCCCTATGATTTGTGCAACATGACAGTAGGCAGGATAACCTATCTGAACAAATAGGGGAACAACTCCACTGTGGCATATTCAAGTCCCCCTACCAAGGCCCTCCCTGTACCCATGAAAGGATGGCTTGGCCTGAAAAGAGGTGTTGCACTCCTTACCAATCTCTCTGTCTGCCTTAGGAGTGTAAAAAGGCAAACTTGTCCTTAGCCAACCAACCCCAACACCTGCATGCAGGATGACCTTTCACATATCCTGAACACAAGTGGCTGTATTTGCCAGTGGGCCAGGCTGATACCTTCTTCCTGATGGCTGCTAAGGCTGTCATCAAGTCCTTGTTAGACGTGTTGCCAGAATCCAGTATACATTTAACTCCCTCATTGTCCACTAGATCGAAGATATCTACAAGCTCCCATTTCATAATCTTGTCTTTGACCTTGTTGGGAACATGTGCCATGATGTGAGATCCAGAGGAATTGGTACTTGTTAAGCTGAGCGTAGCCATGGGGACAAGAATTGGGGGATACACTCATCCAGATGAGGTGGGACCTCCCTCTCTGAACCCCTGACCTCCTCAAATGCCATGTGCAAGTTGGATATAGATAATTGTGTAACTTGGCCAACATCAATACCTTCTCGCTCTCCAGAATTCAAAGCTGTAGAGGCAGCAAAGTTTCTTTTTAAGACAAACAGCCTAGCCCTCCCATCTTCCATAAATGAATTTATAAACTCATCTGAATGATTTTCAGCAGATTGACCTTACCAATAATATCAAGCTCTGCTGACCCAACAGAGATGTTACCTTGTGCTTCTGTTGATATTTCGGACGAGCAGGAAGGGGTGACCCTTTCGCTGATGGAGTATCTGCTGGTCTTTTTCCAAACCTTCTTAACTGGGGCTGGTCCTTCAGCTGTGCTATCTGAATTCAGTGAAGGTCTCTTTTTGGAATTTAGTGTGTGCTTAGCTGACCCACCATTTCTAAATCAATTAGCAAGCCTTGTGCTTCCTGCAACAGATGCAGCCACCTGTTTTTAATGTACTGTACCATAGCTGAACTTGAAAAATAAAAAAGATTAGCATAGGGAACAACAACCACAACAAAAAAGGGAGGGGAGGCAAGGGGAGAAGGAAAATATGGCAAACTAAAACCAACCAGAGTTCCAGTTAGCATTAAAAAAACATGAATGTTAAGATGCTGTGCTGCTGTGAGGTTCTAGAATGTGTAGCCCTCATGATGTTTTCCTGCTCACACCTTCCCTGAAAAATGCCACTGTGACTAAAACCAGCTGAGCTGCTGTGGGAATTCTGGAATGCCATATCATATCCCACACAAACCATTCTGGCAAAACCAAGGATGTGCACAACCTTCCTTAAATGAAAGAAAAAGACAGCTCAACTGACAATCAAGTGCTGACGTAATCATTATCTACCGGCGGTTACCCAAAATACCATGCCCAAAAACGTAACAAAATAACGCCAGCATTACAAACTTCATTAAAAAATCATTGTGTCAAAAATAACATTATACACATATTTGTATAATACCATTTGACCTATGCACAACCCTCGTCTAGACCATAATAACAATTTGACTGGATTACCCATAGTATGACTCCAAACTTTAACCCATACTAGCTCAACGTTTTCACAAAAATGAGATGCAGCTTCTGATCTAGATAAGCATCCGCCTGCAACTGGCACTTAAATCCAGAATGTTAAAGCAAAAATGATAGGATCTGTGACCCCACACTACTCAGGCTTCCACACCCAGCATGAAATGTCAACCATGTGAAGGGGACCTGTTTTATGTGGGTGACAGTGTAACGTCTACAGTGATAGACAGTGTAACATCTACAGTAATAAAGAAACTGAGGACAGAAGTTGCCTTTCCCAGATGGAGAGTCAAGTGGGATTTGTTCAAGAATTGGAGTAATTTGATTGGCAGTGATATTGCTAAAGAGGAATGGGGTAAAGTACTTGGGGGGTGAGCTTTATTTGTAAGCAGAGGAAGGAAGCTTTTGTAAGAAGGGTATCACAGACATGCTCCTCCAGTTCTTCCTGCTGCTGTTGTTCTGTTCTACTTCCCAGTTTGATTTCTTGCAAACGAATGTAATAAACGTGTCCATTTGCAAAGGATTTGCATACAATGTGCTCATAGTGGCCATCTCGCTACCTCAGGCATTGCCTTATTCCAAGTATAAGTTGATGCGTAATTTTGTATACTATGATTTTATAGCCTATGAATTAAGTGGGTACTCAACCTAACTGCTGCTGTAGCCTTTGAAAGAACTTAACATAGGACAGAACAGAAAATCTCTTCTGCAGTACAGTTCTCTCTCTCTCTTTTGGGGTTGTTGAGGACAGCAATTTTGTGGTCTATCTGCATATTAGAAAAGTGAATGACTATTCCAGAATTTACAGAAAATTAGAAAATAAAATGAACTTAAATTAGAACAAGCTCCCAGAAACAAGAACAATATTTATTTTATTTGGAGTAAAAAACTCAGATTCACTGCTTTCCTTAACTGATTAGTATAGCTTCTCAGTGACCTGTTTACTAAACAGTGCTCAGTTAATATGCATCTTCTCTTATCCCTTTTCTTCTCATGTAGCTCTTGCTAATTTTTGAAGAAGTAATCTTCATGTATAGGAAAATGTAAGGAGAAAAAAAGAAAGTAAAATTAATAAAAAAAATAACTCCACTATTGTGTTTCAATTTTATTGTTATTTGAGCTCTGATGCTACTGTAGTATGTAAGTTTAGAAGGAATTTATCTCATTATAGTAGATAGTTTTCTCCCCTTATTTTACAACTGTCCTAAAGAAGGTAGTATCGACATAATGCTTACAAAGAGTTTGGAGTTTAAACAGGTTGGACTGTTTGGAACGGATCATTTGATTTGGAGTGGGCAATGTTAGCAACATGTGGAATGCTGGCCCTGTCAATAGTTAAAGCATATGGTGATCCTTTTTTGAAATTAGCAATAAAGAGGTGGTACTACTGCTCGAGATGGATTAACAAACAAATACCTGAACAGTAGGGGGTTCTCAGCAGAAGCTCTGCTCCAAACCTTGCAGTTTTATTCTGTGGTGGTTTCTTGATATAACACAAATTATTATCAGCAGTTACAACTGAAGCATGAAGAAGGGAATGAAGAAAGAAGCCTTTGAGCAATTAAAAGGTAGGCAAATTCCATCATGAAGGCTTTGGTATAATAAAGCATCTTTTTCCTATGAGTACATTCAATTATGGCTTCATTTGTGTTTCTTAAACTTCTCAGCTGTTAGATAGTATTAACCCAATGACTTCTGTTGAGCTGACTTCCCCAGTGAAGGTCAGATTATTAATACTGGAGTGCTGGTCATAGTGATTAAGATCTCTGACATTAATACCATTTGTTTTGTTTCCCAAGCACTTAGCCTGGAGGAGGAACATGTAAAGCATTTTTAGATCAAGTTGGAGATGTGTTGGAGTCCATTATTTACTTTGGTAGTTGAAAGAGAAGAAACCAGACAGCAGAAATATCTTCATATTGAATAATGTTTGGCTGCACCATAGTGCTCCTCCAGCATATTCTGAATAAAAAAGGGAATAAGTAAAAGCAAAGGGCTAAGCTTTGTGATACTGATGGGAACAGGAGGAGATTAAATGTTTCTACCTGAAAGAGCCCTCCTTCCCAGATAGCTGTGTCATAGGGAAATGGCAGGTGGTGGCTGACAGTATCAAAAGAAATGGAGTGGTCAAGCAATAATTCACCTGCAGCATTCAGTATGATTGTCAATGGTGCAGGCAGCACACCTGCCTTTGGTGCAAAAGGCTCTGTGTTCTATCCCTGCAGCAGATAAATTGATTGCTGATAAGGGAGTGCAATATTCCTGAGTGTGTCACGAGTACAGTGCCCTCTTATGTCTACACTTGAGTGTGCCATCCTTTGGATAAGATGTTAAAGTGAGGCACCCATACTCAGGTGAATGTAAAAGATTTCATGGCACCTATCAAAAAGAGTAGGGGAATGTCCTGCCCTAATTTCTCTTAGTATAAATACTATCTTGGGTCTCCCATGAAAACAGGCTACTAGCCTAGTGGTACTAACCCAGTCAGCAAAGGATAAATAAACAAAAAAATAAATAAAATACATGTGTAACTATTCAGTCAGATAAAGTGTCAGCATCATGCTAGGAAAAACTTATGACTATTTAGGTATTCCATGCTGTGAAGGTAGATGCTCTTTTCAAAATCTTGCAAAGCAGATAGAATGTGGCAAGGGATCTATAGATGTTCGCAACATCAAGAGGCCCATATTTAAGAAGAATGTTAATGTAGACCATTTCCCACAGCTTAGGAAAATATATACTGTATGTATCCTAATAACTACAATGCTGATGGGTAAACTATTAAAACTATGGCTTTTTGCAGAGGATGGCCGTCATTTTAGAGACTGGAGTTGCCAGATGAAGAATGCAAAGACAAGCTGTTATGGGAGACATCAGGTCTGAAGCTTATGGGAGGTCAGGCTTTTCTTGGATGATGTCATTTTTAGTTCCTGAAATGTGAGGTTTAGGAATAATGCTGTCAAAGATTAAACTGAATTGCGCAGTTATATCCACAGAAAAGGGAGGGAGGCAGTAAAATATTTAGGCTGGCTAGTCTTCTCAGGCACATGAAGCATGGTAATCTCTAGTAAAACAACTTGGTCTTCAGATGATTTCCTTTTTGTTGATTCAAAAGTATGACATTTTGCTAGTCTTAAACATTGCTTTTATTGCATTCTGTTTCACTAAAATTAGCCATGTTTTGACAAGTCTTACAATGCCTAATTGGCACTGTAATTTTTTTTTTTTTCATTTTAGTCTAATGTCTTTATCTAGCATAGAAGCCAGATTTCAGAGTCCACTGGAATCTTTCCTAATGATAATGCTGATGAAACTTTTTTATGTATACTAACATTTCCTGCTCTTTCAGACACCAGCACTGGTAGTGAATCTGTTTTTCAGTTTTGCTTAAAGCTGTGTTAGTACACATTTATGGCAGTAGTATTCCATTAATGCAGTTATCATGCTGTTAAGCACAATGGGCTGAATTAATTAAGGTACCCTGATGCATAAATTCATTAAGGTACCATGATGTGTATACCTCTGCAACATGTTGCAGTTCCTTTTCATGAATTTGCAACCACACTTATACAGTGCGGCACAGTTCTAAAACGCAAAGATGTTCAGCACCGTGAAAGGCTGGCCATATGGCTGTAACACAAATCTAGTTGGTGTGGGGGGGGGGGGGCACCAGACACTTAGGATGACTTTTAACATGCCATAATGGCACTGACATTAGGACTTGAAGAGGGTGTGGGGGGATGCATTAAACACCAAGAATGTTTTTATAAAGTGTCATATTGGCATCAATGGTAGCACATGGTTTGGGTGTGTGTGTGTTACAAAGAACAGGGGATACTCCTTAAAGTGGCATAACAGCACCTACATCATAAAGAGGATCAAGGGATGGGTAGAACCACCAGACACTAGGGATGTATCTTTAAAATGCCCTAGTGGCACAGTCTTCATAACAGGGATCAGAGGGTTAGGATATAGACTAGACACCTGGGATGATTCTGTAAAGTGCTGTACTAGTAGAGACTTCGTAACTGACATCAGAGGGTGGGGGAGAACACTAGACTCCAGGAAAGAAACTGTAAAGTGATGTACCAGCACAGATTTCATTACAGGGATCAGAGAGTGTGAGAATACACTAAACGCAAGTCTAAACCTCAAAATGCACTTTCTCAAGGCACTCCTAAAAATGGAGAACATCGATATCTGTGCAGTAACTGAAACCTGGTTCAAGGATCAAGAGAGCACCCCTGCAATACCAGGCTACAAATCACACCACACTTTTTAGCCACCAAACCAGGACCAAAATACTAAAGGTGGATGAGTGTCCATATTCACCAAGGATATTCACACCAGCAGACTAGTTGCCCAACACAATGCGTCTGAAATTCCCCAGGTGCAACTAACACTAGGTAAGACTGCAATCCAAATTGTAGCTTGCTACAGATCCCCCACCATGCCCCAAGATTCTCACTACACCTTTCTAAACATACTGGAAAATATTAAGATACAACCAAACACCCTAATACTGGGTGATTTCAACTACCCAGCCATTAACTGGGAAAACTACTCATGTATCAACACCTTTGCCCAACGGTTCTTGGAATTCATAAATTCCAATGCCCTGGATCAACTAATCCATAGTCCCACCAGGGGCTCCAATATCGTAGACCTGGTCATTACCAACATGGAAAATCGATGCTCCACACCTATGGTCACCCCCTCGTTGGTCAGGTCTGACCATAAGCTAATCACCCTTGACATCCACATCCCTCCCCCAACTCCCAGTAAGGAAACCTCTGTAAAAAACTTCTCCAAAGCCAACTTCATGCTACTCAAGTCAGAAGTGACAAACTTCACGACACCCATGCAGACGAGAAATGAAAGTTTGATTGCTGTATGAGCACATCCACTCATGCATGAATTGTGTCATCCCAAATAGAACCAAGAGGCTCTCCTCCAAAAAAAGGAAGCCAATCTGGTTGTCTCCTGCCATAAACAAACTTTACAACAAAAGGAAGAAACTCTTGCAGAAAAGAGGAAAGTCCCTAGATGCATAAAACTCACTTACCAGCTTTAGTAAGAAGCTGAAATCCCTCATAAAATCCTCCAAAGCAAGTTATGAAAATAAAATTGTCGAAGATTCCAAAGACAGCCACAAGGCATTCTATAGCTATGTCACGAATCTATATGGCAATGCTCAGATCTGCTCTGAGCTACAACAGAATGGCATTAAATATACTGATCCCAAGGATATTGTCAGTATCCTGGCAGATCGATTCAGTGCCAACCTCACCCCCCTCTCAACCCCTAAAGGGCCCATCTCAGTACAGAAAGATTGCCAAATTCCAGTAATAATGGACATACAGGTAAAAAATGCACTCTCCAAAGCTAAGAATACAGCATCCATGGGACCAGACGACATCTCAGGCTTTGTACTACATGAACTACAAAATGAACTGGCACCTCACCTAAGTGTCATGTTTAATCATAACCTCACCTCAGGCTTTGTGCCCATAGACTGTGGAATAGACTGCCCATACATGTCAAGTAGAGGGCCTCTTTGGCCCTCATCAAAATGAACCTTGACGATTGGATGGGAGATAGGAAATTCACCCCAGGGATCACATCAGTCACCCTGCTAGACAGGGGTCCAGGGAAGTAAATATTGTGGGAAGAAATATCCAGGGAATTGTTATGGCTAGGCTTGTATAGGCCCTAGGGCCGATAGCCTAGTTCCAACCTATAAACCTATGTTTGAGTAAAGTCTCATTCCAGTACCAAAGGCAGCATTGTGAGTGGGAGGTGGGGAGAATCTGTAGACCACCAGGGCTGAATAAATGTGTCTCAAAATGACACACAAACTATTAGACTACTGGGGGGATCAGGGGAGGGTAGATAGGGTTGGGACAGGTACAGGGGCTGTGGTATGTGTGTGTGTGTGTGTGTGTGTGTGTGTGTGTGTGTGTGTGTGTGTGTGTGTGTGTGTGTGTGTGTGAGAGAGAGAGAGAGAGAGAGAGAGATGGGTGGCTATCAATGCCTACATGAACAGCAGGATACTACCATGACAGGCAGACAAGCAATGATCTGCACATCTCAGTAGTAACTGCGTTTCAAGAATCATGAAAATTAGCCAATAATGAGGTGGTACTTTATCGTGTCTAAAATTTTGGAATCAAATCTGGGCCCACTCATTAAGTTTCTCTATGCATTGCTGCTGTTCGTGCAGGAGAATATGTGGTGCCCACATACCACAGAAAAAAAAGCCAACACTGTAAAAAACCTCTATGATATAATCATTTTCTGTGAAGTACTGGGGGCCATAAGCTGCAACCACATTGAAATAAAGGTCAGGGGACATGGAAAGAAGGCATACACTGGGAAAGGGTATCACTGCATCACCAACTAGGTAGTAAGTAATACACAATGTCGTCAACAATCTGTATGTGCAGGCCAGCCAAGCAGTTATCACATCTCCCACATATGTCACATGTGTGACCTCTTCCAACAGTTTTTGAGCTGTGATTTCCCCGGGGACATATTATTGGTGATGCTGGATATGGGCTAGATACCTGGCTAATGGCATCAATCAGAAATCAACAGAATAAAACAGATCATGAATGCAGCTGTGCCCTATAAAAACAAGCGTCATTGTGGAGCATATGTTTGGGCTGCTGAAGGTATGCTTTTTGCTGCCTGTAGGGGTGGTGCCCTGCAGTATGACCATGCCACATGTAGAAAGATATTCAGAGTATGTGCAACGATACACAATATCATACTCAGGAGATAGTTACAGCAGGAATGCCAGGCAGAGGAGACTGAGCCAGATAAACAGTCAGTGCAGGACCCATCAGGAGGGCCTAAACATGTTAGATGCAGTTTGGTACAAAATGCCATAGAATTGGGAAAGAAGCAGTGGCTTGGACATGGCCTCAGCCCTTTGGACAGTATATACAAAATAGTAAAGGTGATGCATGCAAACCCAACACTACACTGTGCTTACCCTTACATAGTCTGGTCACCTTGTGCATCCAACATAGGCAACTCAAGTAACAAAGGACTGCAAGTCACTGCATCACCAACAATGGAAAAGGCACAGCTGTCCTTTGCACAGGTGGATGAGGAAGCACAAGTGGACAATGTCTTTCACAGGGAAATCTGTGATTGCTGAAGTCAATGAAAACCAAGGATGCACTTGTGTGTAGAAACTGTGTTTGGGTGGGGTTTGGGGGAGCATTGTTGTAGAAAGCTTTGTGAAGGGCCAGTGTCACTAGACATCTGTGTGTTGAAATGTGTGTGTGCATACACATGCACGCGTGTGTGTGTGTGTGTGTGTGTGTGTGTGTGTGTGTGTGTGTGTGTGTGTGTGTGTATGTGTGTGTTTGTGTGTGAGTGTGTGTGTGTATATGTGTGTGCCTATGTCTGTGCTTGTTCAGACACAGTCTCAGCTGCATTTTAGTGCTCCAGATGGATGTACTAGATAGGTGCAGGCCATGTATGGTAGAGGGTTAGGCATCCCATGGATGCACCTGACCATGACAGCCATCTCTACCAGGAGTTGGTGACATGCTGCATGACTATGTGCAATGTCTGTTACCAGACATGCCACTATCATGACTGCCATGACCACTGGGATACCCTATCCTGGCTGTAGTCATCTGCAGATGAGATGTAGCTGTGGAAGTAGTAGCGCTGCATGACTAAAATCTAGCATCCGTGGCTATGATAGACAACATTTATGGCTTCATAGACACAGCCTGACACATGGCATGAAACATGAGAGAACATGAAACATTCTAGTATGCAATTCAGTTTGTAAAAACTATTACAGATACCTGATTTTGGCTCCAGATGTCTTCTCATACACCTTGCATTAGCTGTACTACCTGTGAAATGACTGTGGTGATACTAGCCTGTGCTTCCATAATGGTTCTGCATATACACACAGGGTCATGGTCACTGAGACAACTACTTCAGGGTGAGGGTGGTACCCATGTTTCCAACAAGGACCAGTACTCACCCCCTGCATGTATAACCTCACCTTATAGGGCTTGTGGCAGATATGAATGACTGCTCTGTAGGGGCAGGTATCATACTACTCTGGCTTTCAGTGGCCCCTGTAATCTGTCCCTCAACACGTGTCATGTGTCACATTCTGTGGGTCCAACACATGCACTGTACTTCCTAAACATGCCATCTCATTCCTGTCATCATCATTATCAGATAGCTGGCCCTCTGACATCAAGTGGTGGAAGTTCCAAAGTGGTACTGAATGACTGTGATTTACCTATGAACACAAAATTATAAATCCCTATGGAAGTCTACACACTGTCAGAAGCATAATCCCAGTACAAGTGTTATATGATAATGTTCCCAACAGTGTTGGTTAATACCTTACCTCATGCAGGTATCTGTTTAGTCTGTATCCATTATCATTTTAAGGTACTCAAAACAGACATATTGTTAGTTAAATGGGAAGTGAATACTTGAAAAATCTAAAAACTATTTTTATAAATGCAAATATTGCAGTAGTCCCCAGGGCATGTACTGTTGATATCCTAGGGGCAGATTGCAGTTCTGCTCTGAGGTCTATTACTACATTGTAAGACTGTCTAGTAGGTGTGCTGCCTTTCATAGGGGCCAAGAACTTTTCCATCTTTTTAAGAGGTTGCATGTCCAAAAGTCCATCTCCCATTAGCCTACTTTCCTGTGCAAAGTGGACAGCTCTTTTTAAAGCCGCACTGGTGATTTCTGTGCCCATGCAGCAGACCTACCCATAAGTGCACTCCTGCCTTCCATCAGCATTCATGTCCACCATAAGATCTTTCCATGCATGGTCTTGATAACCTTAGTCAGCAGCAGCCTATTTGAACAGTATTGGCCACAGATTCAGATGGCCTACAGTAATCCCTTAATCTTGGTGTATGAGAACCTGCTCTTCTTCACTTTCTTTCCACCGATGCCACTGGCATACTCCTGTTTATCCTTGCTGTGGGAAAGGGTAACAATTATGTCAGCATGGCGGTACTGACTGCCAATATATGCCTATTGCCATACTTTATGCCTGACTGTCTCTACATACTACTGGTGCTATATTTCCTTTTATTCTTTGCATGCGTTGAGAGGATATTCTGTGGGATACTCATCTTCATGGAAATATGGACCAAATTAATCTCATTTGGTGACAGGGAGCTATATTACATTGAAGCAAATATTTAGTGGAATAAAATATGTGTATATAATAATCAAGTCTGAACAAAATTTTATTTAGCAATTTTATCATTTTCACCCATAGCGATCCTGGTGTTATCTGTATTAAGTTTTGTTGTTTTCAAATAATGCAGCAATTACGTTTTTTCTGATGACAATGCCTCTTTTACTAGTAAGATTTTCAGGTTTTGTATTCTTGTTCTTTAAGCTGTTGTTGCCAATAATTATATTATTAGTTAATTTAAGTCACTGATAAAAATAGAATACTGAAAGATTTAATTTTCTATATTTATGGCTATCATTTTTGTTATGGCATCTTCGATTATTTCAGAGCTAAGTACAAATCAAATTCATTACATGAGACAGCCTTGTAAAACCCCTGAATTTTGATGAAATACCACTCATTTTAGCATTTACACATAACTAAACTATTTCAATGTGTTTATTTTTAATAGTAGGCTAATTTGTAAATTGTGGCATGTATAAATGCTATGGAGATATCATATGCAGTAATATGTATCTAATACTCAGTGCTAAACTATTTGGATTGTGGTAGACTGCCTTGAAATTTTTTTTGTCTTTTCTGTTGCTGTACTCATCTGGCTGCTAGGAGCACAGCCATATTGATAAGGGAAGACTGAATTTGTCAGTATGAGTTGCCTGTAGCTGCTCAGTATTCTGGCTATAATTTCCAATTCTGAGTTTAACAGTGTAATGTGAAACACCACTTACTGATACACTCTTATGTCTGTCTGGATGAGAAACATACTGATATGAGGAAACACATTTTGCCAGGAATAATAATTTGTAAGAATGAGTTTGGTGAAGTCAGTTGAACTTGACAAAAGCATGCACTCTAATAAAGCTTTCACTACTTTGTTCTACCAGCAGTCTTGCTTTTCTTATCATATTTGTAATTGTAGCTATTCTAATTATAATTTTATTAACATACTTTACTATGTTTTTTGTATATATATATATATATATATATATATATATATATATATATATATATATATAAATATATATATATCCATGTATATCTATATATATATATATATATATATATATATATATATATATATATATATATATATGTATGAATTCACTTTATATCCTCAAAATAGTGAAATATCGAAATTCAGGATTTCAAAGCTATAAAGTTGAATGTTTGCAACCACGAAAACTCAGAACTGCGAAATTCAAAATCTCGCACAGTGGAGATTTTGAATTTCGCGCTTCTACTGCACACACACACACCATCCTCCCCCACACAAACACAAGATCTCTACTACATAAAAGCAGGGGAGCAAGCCACCTGCACCCCCCCATGTGGGGGCTGCGCCTCCCACCCTCCAACTTACATATTCTCACTTCGAGGTCGCACTACACACAAACACACACAAAATACCACCACAAAAGCTACATTCTCCTCGCACACACACACACATCACAGCAACAAAACACACTGACACACATCACAGCCCCTACCCAATACCCTTAACACACACACACACACTTACCTGAATCAATGACCGCTGGTATTCGAGGTTTTGAATTTCTTGCTTCTAAGCTTTCACTGTTCTCAGGATTCTACTTTATGGGCTCAAAATACTGAATTTCGATATTTCAGTATTTCGAGCATCTAAAGCGAATCCATATATATATATATATATATATATATATATATATATATATTTATTTTCTTATCATATTTGTAATTGTATCTATTTTAATTATAATTTTATTCATAGGTTCATAGGTTCATAGGTTGATACTAGCCTATCTGCCCTAGGGCATTTATAAGCCTAGCCAGAGTGTGTTTGGCTTTCGCCACCCTTTTAGATTAGTTGACTGTGCCTCTGTATAGTAGGTCACAGAAGATAGCCCTTTTAAGGTTAGTTTACTGTGCCTCTGTCTAGTAGGGACACAGAAGAGATCCCAGGGGTAAACCTACAATCTCCCATCCACTTGTCAAGATTTCTCTTGAAGAGGGTCATTGAGGGGCTCTGCCTAACAGGGATTGGGATTTTGTTCCAGAGTGCGGGGAGCCTCTGGGATTTGAATCTGTCCCTCCAGCATGTCCTATTTATTTCTGTGCTGAGGTTTAAATCCCTGGAGTGTGTAGCTCTAAGGGATTTGGATTTCCTGAGGTGGAGCATGTCCATTAATTCTGGTTTGGACATGGCTTTATACGTCAGGCACAGATCGCCTCTGAGTAGGCGGTAAGCAACTGAGTAGAGCTGGAGTTTCTTTAGCCTAACTGCATAGGGCATCTGTTTGAGTCCCTTGATCCTCTTGGTGAGGTACTTTTGGGGTCTTTCCAGTTGCTGCAGGTGTTGGGTAAGGTACATCCCAAATGGGGCATTGTATTCAATTATGGGCATTGTATTCAATTATGGGCCTGATGAGTGATGAGTAGAGGGGCACAATGATCTCTCTTGATCTAGATGTGAACCCTTTCATGATAAGGTGGGCTATATAGAAGGTCTTTCTAGCCACTTTAGCAACTTGATTGTCTAAGGAGAGATTGCTGTCTACTTGGGTCCCCAAATCCCTAATTACTTCTTCCGTACTTAATGGATTACCACCTATGTGGTAATTTGTGGGCATTTTGTTTTTCCCAAAGGGGATGACTATGCACTTTTTGGCATTTAGCTTTAGGCCATGGTTCTGGCACCAGTTATCCATCTCTGTGAGACCCTTTTGGAGAATGCTTATGTCAGTCGACAAGTCGATTATGGCACCCAGTTTGCAGTCATCTGCGAACTTGGTCAGCCATAGTCCTCCCGTGTTAGCCTGTACCTCAGAGAAATATATACCGAACAAGAGAGGTCCCAGGACTGAGCCTTGTGGGATGCCACTTCTAACTGGTTTAGAGTCTGACATGGCACCTGCAATTCTGACCATGTGGGTTCTATCCCTGAGCCAGTTTGCCACCCATCTTGTGACATAGGGGTTGATATTTAAGCTGGTGAGCTTATTTATGATGCCGTATTGGGGTATTGTGTTGAAGGCTTTTGCGAGGTCCAGGTAGGCTGTGTGGACTACCTTCCCTTCATCTATAGCCTTGGTGACTGTTTCAAAGAAGTCAACCAGGTTCAAGAGGCAAGTATCTGCCCTTAACAAAGCCAAATTGGGTAGGATCCAGTGTTTGGAGGTTCCCAATGTCTTTGTTGATGAGTTCCATGATGATACGCTCCATAGCTTTGCAGACCAGGATAGTCAGGCTTATAGGGCGATAGTTTCTGGGGTCCATTGTGGCACCACCTTTGTGGAGTGGGACCACTGTTGCTGTACGCCATTCCTTGGGTACATATCCTGTAGTAAGGCTGAGACTGAACAGTGACTTTATGTGAGGGTTCAGTTCTTCTTGGAGCTCATGTAAGACACAGCCCGGGACACCGTCCAGTCCCATTGATGCTGTGTTTTTTGCTTTGGAGAGGACAGCTCTCACCTGTGCATCTCTGATGTCAGGAAGGCTACACTCTGTTGGGATAGACATTTGCTCTTTTTGGGGGGGAAGGGCAATGTACAACCTAAATCATCGCGTTAGTGACAGCGGTATCTGCTGTGCACCAAACCCAGATAGGTATTAGTTAGTAACATTGGGTATATCTTTTATCAAATTACGATGTAACATAAAGCTGCTATCTCCCCAGGACTATTGAACTGTGTATTCGCTATTTTGCTTCGGTCCACAGCAGATACCGCTGTCACTAACGCGATAATTTAGGTTGTACATTGCCTCTCAATTCGCTGACCACCGGAGATGTTTATTCAGTGTAGATGTCTGCAACGGAGTTTTCCTTTAGCCATCCATGACTACCATGTTTAAGTATGTGTAGCAGTTTTGTGCAGTGGTTAGGAGCATGTCATTTGTGACTTACTGTTTTTCAAACTTGTCAGTGTCAGTAATGTGGGATTTCGATTAATTCAATTGTCGGTGATTTCATGTCGGGGAATTGTATGTCGATGTATTGACCTGTCGATGAATTCATATGGACCCATATATATATAAAATTAGGTATGCACGCATTTGGTCGGCCGGTGGATGGCTGACTGGAAAATGTTCGAAAGCAGTGCAGTGACTTCACATAATTGCAAATGCAATTATGTCAAAACGTAAAACATTCCCCCCTTTTTGACCCATGGTAGCGCTTGTTTAGGTGGTAGAGTGGTTGGGAATGTCGAATTCAGAATTTTTTATGACATTCCGACCATTCAGCACCTTGAAATTTGACATTCTGGTTCAGAAAAACCAACGTTTGGCAGTTGGTCGCACGACCAAATGCATGTATTCCATAAAATTATATATATACACATATATATATATATATAATTTAAAATTTTTATATAGATTTTTTTTTTTTATTGACAACAGTTTTTCACAATAAAATAAGGAAATAGGTTCCAGTTCCTGAAGCAGATAAATATATAGGTTTGGCCTTTTTTCCAAGTATATATTTCTTACAGCTTATGTCATTTAAGAAACATTATAATTAAGCATGTATTGCTTAATTTAGTAATAGAATGCATAAAATGTAGCAGAAGAAAGACTGTCCCCAAGATTCTCAAAAGCTTGCATGGCATGCATGATCAGTGTAAGGGGTAATGTTGGCAATATGGTGACCGAGCGATCCATTTACGTGCCCATTTGACGTGCGCGAGCGCTCTAGCACTAGTGCTGCATGTTCCCAGACCCCATATGCAAATTACCCCATTTGCAGGTGAATACCTACAAATGAGGTAAATCTGCCATCCAGGAAGTAGGAATCAGGGCATGCAGGACTAGCAAAATATGCAGAAATGTACTCGGTTAGTAACTGAGTATGGTACTGCAAAATCCAAAACGGGGACATGACAGTTCCAAATAAAGGCTGCATATCATCGAGGAAGCATGCCAATGGCCTAGTATAAGGCCATTGGCATTGCAAACAATGCAAAACATACAAAATACAACTTTTATGATATGTCCGCTGATCATGGCTGTTTAAGCATAGGGCAGTGGCGCGCAAATGGGATTGGTGGGAAAATAAGAAAATAAACCTAAAGCAAGCATTCCAACTGAAATCAGTATTCTGCCATGCAAGTCAATGGCAGGCAAAAGACAACCCAGCCAGTGAATAGTGGTTGCTATGGGGGGAGGCTCAGTGTGACACATGTAACTATGTATTAGCAGGCAATCCTATGCAAATGAGGGGAAGGATAGTGAATCCCAGTTTCCACCAGCATGTGAGGCAGGTCCCAACAGTGTAACAGTATGAATAGCCGAGTGCAAGACTATGAGGTAAGTGACATCATGGGTGGGTGTGTCAGGCATACTGTAAGCGGATTGGAGCCCTGTGGCTCTGGGTTGGTCCTAGCTTAGCACAGCTAAGCTACGGAGTGTGTCTAAACCTGCCTAGCACTTATGACAAAGTGTAAGCAGGTGTGCGCACCGTGCACCGGGATCTACAGGAAGATAAAGGAAGTGAAACCAGGAAATAGCAGCAGTGTGCACATTGGATTACACCGATTACTCAACCTGCCCCTGGCCTGAAACAGAAGTGCAATGGAAGGGAAAACAGCAGTAGGAAGGTAATCAAGGGGTACTAGGTTCTCTGCCAGGTGAAACGTATCAGAACCAGCCAATTACACAGGCTGCAGACCAGCCCAGAACACTACTATAAACTATGCAAACACCTACCCCTCTGTTTTTTCTACACCCTACACCACCGGTGTAAACAAGTGGGTGACTTTTAAAACTCACAACAGCAAAATGTTAGGGGCTGCAACAGCTATCATACAACTTGTGGAAGAGGCTGAGGGTGGTGAGGATGTGAATGCTGCTGACCAACCCACAGTGAGGAGACAGAGAAGAGTGTACAGACTCAGGGTAACCTACCAAGGGCTACATGAGCTGGAGATAGTGGAGCGCTATAGGGTGGACAGGGACCTCCTACAGCAAATTGTTGAGCTGGGCCAGCCACGCCTGACACACAGAACTAACAAAGGGGAACCCATCCCAGTGGATACAAAGGTATTTGTAGGCCTAAGAATACTAGCTACAGGTACCTTCCAAAGGCCAACTAGGGATATGATGGGGATTTTGCAGACATCAGCATCCAGGGTACTCCATCAGTTCCTGGATGCCATGTCAGCACATGTCAGAGAGCATGTATATTTCCTCATCACCCGTGAGGCACTGGCCAGCAATATGCATCTCTTCCACCAAATAGCAGAATACTCTGAGGTAGTGGGTGCAACAAACTGCATGCACATACACATCAAAGCACCACCCAGTGAGTAGGGCAGGGTCTACATCAACCTCAAGGGCTTTCCCTCCAACTGCCAGGTTGCGTGTGATGCCCAGGACAAAATACTGAACCTGTGTGCTGGCTGCCCTGGAAGCTGTCACGATTCCCACATCTGGCATCTGAAACAGCTGTACCAGAAATTTGCCAATGGGGACATCCCACATGGTCACCTAGTGGGGGATGCTTGATATGCACTGGAGCCATGACTGATGACACCCATCAGAAAAGCACACACACACCCGAACAAGAACTCCATAATGAGGGACACACACAAACAAGAATCATAATAGAGTGTGTGTTTGGGATGCTCAAGTCATGGTTCCAGTGTCTGGACACATCTGGTGGAGCCTTGCAGTACTCACCAACTACATGTACCCAAATCATCCTTGTATGTGCCATGCTACACAATATGATCCTGCGGAAACAGCTGCAGCAGGAGTAGCATGGGGCAGGGCCACATAGCCCTCCACCATTGCCAAGGCCAGTACAGGCACAGAGTGACTCAGAGGAGGAGCAACCTGAGCCTGCCCCAGTAGGCAGAAGGAAGCGTTCCCAGTATGCCTTGGCCTTGGCAAAGAGGC
The DNA here is from genome assembly GCF_019279795.1 of Protopterus annectens. Classification (NCBI taxonomy): domain Eukaryota; kingdom Metazoa; phylum Chordata; order Ceratodontiformes; family Protopteridae; genus Protopterus; species Protopterus annectens. The sequence continues at coordinate 484,995,326 of NC_056728.1, forward strand.
AATGCATAGCACACACTCTGACATGGGAGGGACACAGGGAATAGCACCTCTCTCTCTGACTCTCACATACAGTAAAAGGGATGCCAAACATTACACTACTTGTGCCTAACCATGTGTAGGGAGTGTACTACGTGCATCTGACATAGGCAGCCCTGCAGCATCACATTCAATACTGGGACACTCGCAAGATAAGGGACTCACACATGCCAGTCAGAAGGGGGGATCACATACCCAACAACAATCACAGCCAGCAGGACAGGTGTAGACAAACATAAACAAATGCTGTACTATGGCCTCTGAATGAGTGCTATGGGTAACCATCCCCCCAGGCCTACATAGACAGACTACAGCAGGCCAGGCAGTGGGAAGTCAATTGTGATGGCTAGGAAGTCAGAAACTAATGTGTAGGTAATCAAAAGATAAGAACTGTAGTACACTGGTATGGCCTAGCCAGCGCAATAGATAAGACTAATAACTGAAATGGAGTACATGACATACCAGTACAGTCCTAGCAAATGTGTACAAGTGTCAGGTGTGCCCCTCCATCCTACATAGAAATATAGTAACAGTCAGTTGCCCCCCCAATCCTGTGTAGAAACATAGAAATAGTCAGGTGTTCCACCTGCTATGCAGACATGTTGCAACAGTCAATGCCAAATGATTGATGGATACCCTGTAGACACAGCATGCTACCTGTCGGTGTACAACACAAAGGTCAGCACTGCAGTACAAACCACCGGACATGAGCCACATATGCAAAACAGACAGCTTTACTGGGCATGCTCATACACTTAGAAAAGGCAATGTCAGTCATCAACATACTGAAAGGTCATACTGGGCATGCTCACACACTTAAACACATGAAGCCCATGTTTGCAAACACCAGTGGACCACACACATCCGGCAATTGTTAGTGCAGACACTTGTCATTATGCACCATTCATGCCTTGTACACACAGTGGATATGAATACAGATATATATGTAAGGACAACACACTATAATAAGCCAAAGGTAGATGGACATAGATGTGTGGAAGAGGTTGACTGTCTCAAGGATCCATCCAGGCCTGTCCCACCCAGCATACAGCCAAAGGGCCCCAAACACATTAGGTGCAGATGTCACTCACTGCAGATACTAGCAACCAGTACCTGTCAGCACCACAGACTATGTGGTCCACGTGCCAGCTGTGCAACATGATTGTACAAGGACATAGTCATCTTGTAGCTGTATACACGTATCTGTGACATATGACCCCATGTGTTGTCGCATGTGGCATGTCACCCCTACATGAATGGGTTATGGCCCATGCACACACCACCCACCCCATAGCACTACTCTGACAAGCCTGCCAAGGTCATCCAATGTGAAATACACCTTTGGGAGAGTTGTAGCCCAGTAATCTCTGCGATGCGTCCCATTACTGCATACTGCTGTAGTGTGATAAACTAGTTAAGTAGGAGTTCTAACCCAAGACCTGGCAACTGTGTGTGTGAGTGTGTGTCTGTCTCTCTCTGACTGTGTAGAGAGCAATGCCTTTTAGGCTACTCACACCACTTACAATTCATATATCCACCTTTGGCAAGGCTGCTGATGTCACCCACCTAGAAATACTCCCCTGGGAAGGCTGTAGCCCAGTAATCTCCGTAGCACGTTCTGTAATTGCATACTGCTGTAGTGTGATAAAGGCATTAGGTAGGAGGTCAAACCCCAGAATTGGCAACTGTGTGCGTGTGCGTATGTGTGCGTGTCTGCACTGACTGATTAGAGAGCTATGCCTTTTAGGCTACTCACACCCCTTACAATTCACATACCCAACCTTGGCAAGGCTGCTGATGTCACCCACCTAGAAATACACCTCTGGGACGGCTGTACCCTAGTAATCTCTGTAGCACATCCCATAACTGCATACTGCTGTAGTGCGATAAACTAGTTAGGTAGGAGTTCCAACCCCAGACCTGGCAACTGTGAGTGTGTATCAGTGTATGTGTACATGTCTGTCTGTCACTGACTGTGTAGAGAGCTATGCCTTTTAGGCTACTCACACCCCTTACAATTCACATACCCAAATTAGCAAGGCTGCTGATGTCTCCCACCTAGAAATACACCTCTGGGACTGCTGTAGTCCAGTAATCTCTGTAGCACTTCCTGTAACTGCATATGGCCATAGTGTAGTAAAGGAGTTAGGTGAGAGTTCTAACCCCAGACCTGCCAACTGTGTGTGTTTGTGTGCATGTCTGACTGTGTAGAGAGCAATGCTTTTTAGGCTGCTCACACCCCTTACGATTCACATACCCACATTTGGCAAGGCTGCTGATGTCACGCACCTAGAAATACACCTCTGGGAAGATTGTAGCCCAGTAATCTCTGTAGTACATCCTGTAACTGTGCACTGCTGTAGTGTGAATTGGAACCGTTGTAGGGTTCCATCCCTACACATGGCAGCTTTGGATGTATTGTGTGTGTCACTGTCTGTGTAGGGAGCAATGCATTTTAGGCTTGTCTCTCGTATTCAGTTTCAAATGCCCTACTTTGGCAATCCTGCTGATGTCAGTAATTCTGAAATACACTTTTGGGGAAGGACTACTCCAATAATATCCATGGCATGTACCATAACTGCGTAGTGCTGTAGTGTAATAAACTAGTTAGGCAGGGGTTCTACTCCCAAACATGTGTGTGTGTGTGTGTGTGTGTGTGTGTGTGTGTGTGTGTGTGTGTGTGTGTGTGTGTGTGTGTGCTTGTAAACCATATCCTCTGTAGAGGTGGTTGTGACTGCATGACACCTGTGGCCAGTGTGGAGCGGGTTTTGCATATTTCTTATATCGTGGGCCTACTATATCACAATGTCTGCAGTACAGGGATAACAGATGTGAAATAGCTGAGAGGCTGGGGTGAAAAGCCTTACACATGCATGTGACATTAAGGCCAGGCAATCACAGTTACCAACCCCAGAATTACCCAGAGCACACTCTCAACCCATGTGCCATACACACACACATGCCCAGGTAACAGACAATATGTGGGTAGTACACTGCATATTGGCCACTGATAGTAACTATGGAGTGACAGCAGTGGGCCACAGAGGGCATGTCACCCTGTCCATCTGTCCAATATGCACATATGTGCAGACAGTGCACCTCCCCCATGTTCCCCAATGGACACCTGCACCACCTATGGTGCCATCACATGTGACCCACAATGGACATACCATGTCTGATAACATGCCCTGTCTGGACAGATGCCACTGACACCAGGGCATGCTGTTAGCATGCTCTCAATGTAGGTGCAGGGTAAAGCTGCTGGCCATTACCAGTTCCTGACACAGGTGGGCAGGACTGGCACATCTGATGATAATCTGTGTTCACAACATGGGCCGGACACCCCAGGTACAGTTCCACATCTCACTGTACATGCATGTGGGAGGTGTGCACATCCCAGACACCATCCATGTCATGGACTAAGGAACACAGACATGGCAAGTGATGCACAGCACTGGCCACACACAATAGTCACCCAGGTGATCAGATGGGGGATACAATACCCACCTGTGTGGGCAAAGGCAGACAATACATACCTGAGCCACAATACAGACCATTGTCATGTGGTCTGAGGCCAAGGTACACCCATCACCTAGCCTTGGATAGCCATCTGGCACAGTTGAACACTACACAACCGTGCAGGCATACAACCATGCATGTCAGTACTAGCACCCTGCGTGTTTGTGTGTGTGTGTGTGTGTGTGTGTGTGTGTGTGTGTGTGTGTGTGTGTGTGTGTGTGTGTGTGTGGTGCATGCTGCATATGTTCACATCCACACTCCCTACAACCCCCATGGGCATACTGCAGCATGCTGTTTGATGTCAGACACCTCCCCATACCCTTTGCCCATACAGCCCCACTATGACCTGTGTGGTGCATGTGATACCTGCACAGTGATGTGATGTGGCAATCCTACTACCAATGTGTTGTACACCTGGCCTTGCCACATGTGGCAATGTGTGTGTTTGTGTCCCTGTAAGTGTGTGGCTGTGTTGATGCTGGCACCTGTTCATGTTGGCAGGCATGTGTATGCCACCTACCTTACAGCTACTGTATCCCTCTTGCAGATGTCACTCACCATCACATATATGTTCTGAGTGCTCCACAACAGGTAACCCATGTGGTGCATCCAATAACTGCATTGAACTGTGATAGCACTACATAGTTTTCAGGGGGTTGATACCCTGTGCTGGTAGGTGTGTGACACAAACATGCTTCAGTTTTACCCTCCAACCCCTCCCTGACATGTATTTACCTCTGTCTGCCTCTCCCACCCCCTCTCTGGTGGATGTGGAGACCTATACCTGCTTTGCTCAGGCAGCAGCATGTGCATTGTAAGTGATGCTCATGATCTGCTGATGGCCTCTCCACAAATTGCAACCCTCCCCTAGCTGATTGCATGTGAAACAGCTGTGGTAACATTCCCATAGCCAATTTTATGGAAACACACTCCAATATCTAGGAACATCATGGTGGTGTTGGCCCTTTTCATCCACTGTGAGCAGGAACTAGATCTGTCGTGTGGCAAACAGCATCTCAGATGGATTGGGGTTTACCTCTAACAACATACACTATGGAAACAGTGCAACAAACAGGAGGGGATGTGCCTGACCTGACTACAGACTGTAAGTGCTGCTATACTGCATTTGGAGTAATGTCGGTTTAACAGTGTTTGTGTGGATATGGCTGTCATACATGTCTCAATACCTCCCATGTCAGTTCCATGTTTATGAGGAATCCCCATCTGCAGGGTCATCTGCAGCCTGGCCAGTGTTGAGTCCATGGTTTCATGTGTCACCCATGGAGCATCTAGCTGTGGACTGTAGAAGGTAGTGTGAGGACTGCAGTCAGTAGATGGTGAAAGCCGTGTTAGTCACTGACGTCATATCCCTCATAGGACATATGTTGCAATAAACCCTGTAACAACAGTAAATGTATGCGGTTATCAGAGCAACATGTCAATATTGGCCCTGTGTATGTGCTTACAGCCACACCTCTGTCAACCTTTGTGCATATGTTGTTCATGAAGTGGTGTATATGTGCTGTACACCATAATTAGTGACATCATATCTGAGAAGAAGCCACTGATAGATCTGACTGCTACACATGTTATGTACAGTAGGGGTTACATTTCATAACATTACCTGCACATTCATTGGATGTTCGTACAGTACTGAGGTCTGTGTACCTATGGAGAATGTCGACAGTGTGTGTATTGTCAATATGTACCTTAGCCTGTGTACAGACTGTGGTAGATGTCATTGTTCTAGTACCCCTCCTATCAGATGTTACATGCTGCTCTACTGTATGGTACTGTATTGGCATACATGTTTGTAGGGCCATACACACACACGTGTCCCATACCACAGACAGCCATCAGACCAAACTGTGTAGCAGGCCAGTATATGCAGGGTCAGTCTGTGAGTGGCACATATGAGGATGGTGTAGAACAGATAGTCCATATACTGTAATATCATGCTAGCTAACCATATGTGGCTGTGGCTGTGTTCACATTGGCTGTGGATATGCACTTTCACACAGGTGTATCTTACCCTGTGCTGTGACATGCCTGTTGAGCCTGCTTTATATGCAGGTACATGTGCATTCCCCCATAGGAGAAGTAGGCCAGTGTTGAGCCAGTCATCTTGCAGCCTGCACAGTGCATTATTAAATGTCTAGCAGCTTAGTGTACTTACCCAGTGGGATGTCATGAGCAGATACTAGCCAGATGTACCGCTGCTGGGCCTCCCTTAACAGTCATGTATGTCAGACAGGGCAGTGGGATGCAGTGCAGATGTATGTCAATATCTATTGGGTAGTATGTGGCCACGGCACCCCTGTACCAGCAGTCATACTGTGTCAAGCCAGACAGGGGTGTGTGAATGCATGACCTATGGTGGACATTATATATCAGTCGTTATATGTCACACCCATCTACATGGCCGTCTGCATCCATATTGTCAGGCATGGTACACATGTGTAGTACTAAGAGCTTATGTGTATACCTCTAGACTGTACAGATTGTGTCAGACTTTCCACATATATTGGCCAATACCTCTGCTGCAGTCCACAGCAGCATAACATGTTAGCAGCGGTAATGTACAATAATGTCCTTAGGATGTCTGTTAGTAGCCAATGGCACACATGTTATAAGCAGATGTGACCTCCCACACACACACCATGTCTGTGAAGACAATCTCAATGACAGTAACAATAGTCTACTAGTATACCTGCTATACATACCTGACATGCCCTTCAACTATGACATTGGGATCATACTGGCTGGGGTTGGGCTACACTTCATGTCCAGGACATATGGTGGGAATATATGTGCATATACTTATCCAGATAACCAGATATACGTTATTACACATGTGTACTACTCCCAATTAACACTGTCATGGCAACCACCTACTATAAATCCCCACACCAAGTGTGCGTGGTCCCTTTACATTTCCTGTGTGATGGACATCCATCTTGCATGTGGCAATACCCCTTACAGGAGAACCGGCACACTCAGGGCAATCACATATTTATAGGAGGATCAGGAACTACAGACAGAGTGTGAGTAGAGTTGTGTTATGCTTTGTATAGTACTGGTGTTACAGGGTGTGAGTGTACATACTAGTTTACCTTGGAATGCAGTCTGTTTGCATAGCACACAACTGTGGGCGTATCCTTATGTTAGCCAGAGCTATGCCTATCATGTCTAGTCTGTCCACTACACAGGTCCTGTGTCAGATATTACACTGGTAGTGTGTGTGTTGAGTGTTATTGGTACATGGCTATATCCATGACTGTTTTTAACCTCAATTCCTTGACTAAGGGTATGTTACAGACTATCCTGTAACACCAGCACCTTGATTAGTGTATGGCAACAGTTGTCCATATATGTGCCTGTATTCCAGCCTCTGTCTATCACCTACAAACCAAGCTTTGCACATATGTCATGATGTTGGTGGTTGTTTTGTAGTGGGCTGTGAGTATATCATACTGCTATTGCTGCCATCAGTCCACTGCTGTTGTATCCCCCACACATGTGGTGGGGCTGGGGCCATATATGTGTGGGCATCACCTACACAATACATATGTGCCCTTATGCACTCCAGAGGCCAGTGTATGTAACAGTGGTATATGGCTCTGTATTATTGAGTCTAGGGGCAGAGCACCATAAATGACCTATGCTGCTACAAAATGTGGGGGTATCAGGGCTGAGCTGCCTTAAGGTATCTGGATGTACAGTACCATATACTTCACCTATATATACATTACTGACATGAATCTGGTTAATGCAAGACTACTGCCCCCTGCCATACAAACTGTTCTGTTTGTCGGTGTGCTCATGATGGTGTCAGTTATGCCATGTTATGTAGCAGTTACAACCCATGTGGTCAGATGACGTTTTTACCACCTACTGAGTTTGCACAGTGTGTAGATAGAGGCTGCTGAACTATACACCTGCATTACATACTGTTGATTGTTAGGTATCCTGTGGCCCAGTTTGTCTTCCCTATTGTACAATGTGAATGGCTTGGCCTGGACAGCAACAGTTGTGAACCTTTCCAGACTACTGTATTACTGTAACTGGTTCACAGTTGCATTACTCTGTTTATACAGTTGTCAGTGTCTGAACAGCTATATAGCATGACATACAGAACTGTAATCATACACGATTAAAGGTTTCCATGTTTTACCTATGGCCTCTCTGTGCATATATGTTACAGGCAACGATTGTCATTTGTATGGGTGGCCCACACAGTGTCCAGTCATTCAGGGGTTAAATGTAGGCATATTGGCTGTTCCATACTGTGTGCACCTTCTACTTATGTATCTTACTGTACATATGACTGCATGTGTATGTGTAGACACATGTGTAGGTGTGTGTGAATATATATATATATATATATATATATATATATATATATATATATATATATATATATATATATATATATATATAAATATATATATATATATATATATATATATATAAACCTGTATCTGCATATCTGTGTATGTGTATCTGTTTCTTGGGAATGTTGATGGCTTCCACATATTACATTCCCCATGGGAGCCAGACTGTACTGCATGATATGTTACCAATACCAGCCTGACATCATACAGGTGGGATGTAGTACTGGTAACATTGTGTGTCCATGCTGTCTCAGGTCCTGGTTATGGGATCTGCAACACTTGGTAGTGTATTGCAGTGCGGGCATGTTTGGCTAGGGGGATGCCTATTCGTACAAGACTTATAGTGTGTGGGGCCTCTCAACCCCATTAACGGTGCATGAAGACATATGTGTCTTTTGTTAATCTGCTATTGCTATCTACAGATGTATGGCCATATATACCTGTATAGATATATGTATCTGCTAACATATATATATATATATATATATATATATATATATATATATATATATATAAAACTATGTCTGTATATACCTACATAGATATATATCTGCGTACACATATGTAACTTGATGTGTATATGTAGACATATAGGTGTAGACACATATATGTGTCGATGTAGGCATTTGCATGTATATATGGTCATATATATATATATATATATATATATATATATATATATATATATATTGATATATATGTATATAGTGTCAGAAATATATATATATATATATATATATATATATATATATATATATGTACAGATATATACATATATATATATATATATATATATATATATATATATATATATATATATATATATATATATATATATATATATATATATATATATATATATATATGCTGTATCTATGTATATTTATATAGGTACACAGACATACATCTAGATGTTGGTATACATTCTCTGTACTGTTGCATGACTGGACTGGATGATATGTTTCCAAAAACATCATTTATATTTGTATCTGGCATGGCTTAGTGGTACATCACCTTGTCTATGGTGTGTAGTGTCCTGGGTTTGAGCCCTGTAGGAGCTGTTTATTTTGTTGCTGGGTAGAGCACGGCCTGTTGGATACAGTGTGATGAAGGCACTTTTGAGCAGTTTTATGTGGGTTTGCGTGGGGGTAAGCTACACAGGTTAAGCAATATAGAAGTCAACTGAGTGTATGACAATGTAACCGGAAGGTCCGTGTTCTGCCCGGCAACAAAGTAAACAGTGTCTGCAAGGCTCAAACCCAGGACCCAACACACCATAGACAACATGAGTTACCACTAAGCCATGACAGATATACATACATCTGATGGCTCAAGAAACATGTCATCAAGCACAATCATTCAACAGTACAGTAAATGTACTTTAACATCTAGATGTTTGTGTGTGTGTACATCTATATATATATCTATCTATCTATATATATATATATATATATATATATATATATATATATATATATATCAAAATAGATGTATATACCCCACTCTTTCCATGCATACATCTACACAAATCTGTCTACATATATATGTCAAGATATATATATATATATATATATATATATATATATATATATATATATATATATATATGTGTGTATGTGTGTGTGTGTGTGTGTATACAGATATATATCAATAGATATACTAGAGAACATGACAAAGACATATATGACCACAGGCACTGTTAATGGGGGTAAGAGGGCTCAAGCAACATATGTCTCACATGTAGTGACATCCCCCCTGCAATACATTACCGACTTTTGCAAATGCCATAACCAGGACCTGACAATACATGGCCACAAGATGTTAACAGTAAGCCATCCCACCTGTATTATGTCACGTGGGTATTGATAACATGTCATGCTGTACAGTCTGTCTACCATAGTGAATGCACAATGTGTAAGCAATGAACGGCCATATGATACCTATACTCAGACAAATGTCTGCAGATACTCATATGTATATATATATATATATATATATATATATATATATATATATATATATATATATATATATATACACACACACACAAACACACACACACATGTATAGATATATATGTAACTACACAGACACACACAGAGGTATGTCTAGGAAGATACATAAGAAGGTGCACACCATACTGAACTGCCAGTATCCCTTCAGTTGTATCCTCAATCCGATGGACATTGTATGAGTCACCCATACCACAGACAAGTGTTGCTTGACACATATACCCACAGAGACGTCAATGGATGTAACACAAGAGACATGTTGGTATACATAGGAAGGTTCAGTTGTGTACTGTTACAGTTGTATATGCCATGTCATATAGCTGATTATGCTCTGACATACATGCAAACAGAGTCATGCAACACTCAATCATATATTTTAGGACAGTAGACCAAAAGCATCACATCTGTTGGTGTCCATGGCTAGGCCTTCAGGTAATCCAACAGAAAAGACTGACGTGGCCACAGCATAACAAACTATCCACAGTATGTCATGCAGATGTATAGCCCACTTGCCTCTAAATACACTCTGCATGCAATCCCTAGGGTGCAAAGACCTGGGTTGACACTATGGGTGGCATCTGTCACATAACAATGCATAACTGTAATCATTACAACCACACTAATGGCAGTCAGCAGTAGGCCAACAGTGTTCACAAGGTGAAATGTATTGTAATGTACATCCGCGTACCGTAAGGCAGCCTACTACTGGTGGTCCTCACATGTTGAAACACCCTGGGATACTTGTGGTGCATACCCCAGTACACTGCCTTAGAAGGGCATAGCACACTGTTACATACACTGACCTAAAGACTGCAGAGGTGCACATATGTGTTGTGCAAATGAAGCCCATATATATATGGTGCATATGGGCTGTACACCATTAGTTATTGACAACATACCTGATAACCAGCCAGTCAGATAACAGACTGCTGGACATGTTGTGTGTAGTAGGGGTTGTGTCCGAGGACATTATCAGGACATTCTGTGTATGTGTGTACAGTACTATGGTCAGTGTACATATGGCAGGGGTCTGTGACCTTCACTATCCAAATAACCATTCCTGACCCCTCGCCCACCAAAGTAATGTTACCAGGGGGCACAGCTGCTATCTGACACCTACAATGAAGATAGCAGAGCATATGGGGTCCCATATATAGTAATACTACATATAATATAATCATGTGTATAACAACAATACCTAACATATGTCCATACCTGAGTTGGGATGGCTGGGTCTCTGTGTGTGTGTGTGTGTGTGTGTGTGTGTGTGTGTGTGTGTGTGTGTGTGTGTGTGTGTGTGTGTGTGTGTGTGTGTGTTGTGTGGTTTTGTGTCCATTAATCCTCACAGGTACAAGGACCCACTACTGCAGTGCTGAAGACACACCTGTGGCTCCATATCAACAGGTTGCAGACCCCTGGGTAAGGATGATTGACGACTGTATGTGTATTGCACTTACGACACATGGGCTATCTACAGACTGTGATAGATGCCATTGTTCCCCGTCCAGTTCTTTCTGATGTTACATGCCACTCCAGTGGTAACCTTGTGTATCATATGTGGCTGTGGCTGCATTGCCATTGGATGTGGGTATGCTGTGCTGTGCTGTGACCTGCGTGTCGAGCCCACTATAATCGCAGGTACATGTGTATTCCCCCATACAGTATGTATTCCAGAGTTGTGGCAGTCTGCCTGTAGTTTGCACAGTGTTTTGTGACATGCCTAGCAGCCTACTGTAAATACCTAGTGTGCTTTTATGTCCAGTTATTTGCAGGACATACTGCTGCCAGGCCAGCATGACTGCTGTGAATTACTGACAAAGCTGTGGTATGCTGTACAGATGTATGTCATTCTCTACTGGGTAGTATGTGGCCATGTGAACTCAGAAGCACTAGGTAGTATGTGTCTGGACAGACTGACGTGTGTGCGTGCATACACTGTGTGGGCATGTGTACCCCAGTATTGTGATATACCCATGTACATGGCTAGTAACATCTACATTGGGAGGTGTGGTCCACATGTCTCGCATGAAGGGGACATGTGTACAATTTTGGACTGACCACAGAGTGCCACACTGTCCACATATAGTGGTCATATCCCTGCTGTTGTCTACAGCATCATTACTGTGCTAGCAGTGGGTCCGTACTGTGCTGCTCCTAGGATGTCTGTCCACAGGCAATGGTGCACATGTCTACAGCAGATGCAACCTCCCACACACAACATTGGGGTGTGGTGTTATGGTGTGTGTCGGTATGGGGTCAGTAGGTAGTCCACACAGCCTATCTGGACCTTGCAAAGGCATTTGACACAATACCCCACTCGGGCATCATAGATAAGCTATCCAGCTTAAATATAAACCCCTATGTCACAAGATGGGTCGCAAACTGGCTCAAAGACAGAACCCACAGAGTGAGAGTTGCTGGAGCCATGTCAGACTCGAAACCGGTCACAACTGGCATCCCACAGGGTTCTGTCCTGGGACCACTCTTGTTCGGAATATACTTTTCCGAGGTACAGGCAAACGTGGGAGGACTATGGCTCATCAAGTTCGCAGACGACTGCAAACTGGGCGCCATAATCGACTCTCCAGCTGACACAAACATCCTTCAAAAAGGTCTCACAGAGACAGATAACTGGTGCCAGCACCATGGTTTAAAGCTAAATGCCAAAAAATGTATAGTCATACCCTTTGGCAAAATCAATGTGCCCACAAATTACCACATAGGCGGAAACCCATTTAGTACAGAGAAAGTTATTAGGGACCTGGGGACCCAAGTTGATAGCAATCTCTCCTTTGAAAACCACATTGCCAAAGTGGTTAGAAAGACCATCTACATAGCCCACCTCATCACGAAGGGTTTCACATCTAGATCAAGAGAGGTAATCGTGCCCCTTTATTCATCCCTCATCAGGCCCATCATAGAATACAATGCCCCTTTTGGGATGTACCTTACCAGACACCCACAGCAATTAGAAAGACCCCAAAAGTATCTCACCAAGAGGATCAAGGGTCTCAAACAGATGCCATATGCTGCTCGGTTAAAAAAACTCCAGCTCTACTCAGTTGCATACCGCCTACTTCGAGGCGATCTATGCCTGACATACAAAGCTATGTCAAATTCAGAATTAATGGACATGCTCCACCTTAGTAAATCTAAATCCCTTAGTGCCACACGCTCGAGGGACTTGAACCTCAGCACAGAAATAAACAGAACTTGCGGAGGGACAGGTTCATAACCCAGAGGCTCCCTTCACTCTGGAATAGAATTCCAGTTCATGTGAGGCAGAGCACCTCACTGAATCTCTTCAAGAAGAATCTCGATAGGTGGATGGGAGATCGTAGGTTTGTCCCAGGGATTACTCCCGTGTCACTATTAGACAGAGGCACAGTAAACTAAACCTTAAAAAGGGCACAGTATACTCAAATCAAGGGGTGGCGTAAGCCATACAGAATCAGACTAGGCTTATAATTGCTCCAGGGCAGATACCCTAGTATGAACCTATGAACCTATGAACCTAGGTGTGGTTGCATAGTGTGTGGGTATGCATGCACACAGTTCTGCCATGTGGCTGCCCTATACTGGTGTTGTTGGACAGCTGTAGACCATACCTGGCAGAATGTGCAGTTCACTGCCTCTGGCCATGGACTTGCTGACTGTGCCTGTCAGGGGTTCCATGGGCATGTGCAGGTACATTCCTTGAGGTGCTACTCTCCCCTGACGATGACAGATGTCTGCTGGAACCATGTCCCACCTGGGACTGGCCAGGGCCACGTGCACAAGGCCTGCTGTGGTGTGGTGTGATGTGGACAGCACCCACAGTGGTATGCTAGGGCTGGTACTGCCATTACAGGAACAGCTGGGCGTCCTGGCATGTCCACGTTGACTGCCAGCTGCTGGTGTTTCTGGCCTATGCCCACACGGCCGCCACTCCACTCTCACCACACGTTCAAGCACAGACATACCACAGTCGAGGAGGCACACCATCTCACCCCACTGTCTATCCATGACCTCTGTCTGTTCATGGAGGGTGACAGTGAGTTCATGGAGGTTGCCACTTACAGCTTAGAAAGCAGACCTCTATAGCCTCAGGCCCTGTCTGGTTTGCATTTCCATATGTGCCTGTGCCTCCATTACGGCCTGAAACATGCTTCTGGTGGTACCAGTTGTGGCGCCTCTGCCAGGGGCATGATGACCTGCAGCCCTCCCATGAGCACCATGGTACATCTGCCAAAGTGGTGGCCTTCTGGACATCTGACTATGCCAACTGTGACCCAACACACTTGGCATGGACACCACACTTTCCTGGTCACTGCCATCAACTGCCAACTGTCCCTCTGCTATGGCCACATGTGATGTTGTTTGTAGGGGCACTGTAACTGTGTGTGGGCTTGGGGTGGCTAGGAGGGTGATGACATATGTTGGAGCAGTGTCAGCCTCTGACAACCCCACCTGTGCATCAATTGTACCATCATCATCATCGGTATATGTGTGGAGACCTTCCTCCATTTGTGCGCAGGAGGGACCCTGACCCACATCGCCACCTGTGGTGGAAACAAATACTTTTAAGTCCTGTACAGCATTACATAACAGTACACACACTCACACACACTCACACTGACAGTCCACCTTACTACCTCCCTTTCCCTGGGTTTACAGACAGTCCCACATTCAGTTACATGTGTTCCCCATCCTGCATGGCACTTGCTAATATACACTCATTACTACTACCTATTAACATATCATTCCTCTCCATGCCTACACATGTGATCATAACACCTGACCTGTTACACCATCACCTCCCTGACTTGGGTGGAGTAGGTTGTACATGGCCTCACTGCTGTCATCCTGTATTACCCTGTGTATGTGCAGTCATGGTGTACATGACCCCTATATGGTCGGGGCTGCTACATTCACTACATATGTCACACAGCAAAGACTCATACTACAGTCTTGCTCAGTCCATGCCATATCTGCTGCACAAGCGACCCATCATGCTCACAACAGTAATACCTGGATACACTCACTGATGTGCTGTGGTAATTCCTCATTGCATTTGTAGTGCTGCATATGTGGGTAGCAGGTTATCTATCTGCTGCTGGCAATATGATGTGTATACCTGGTATGTACTTTCCCTCCCAATGCATGTTCCATGCTGCAGACCTTGTTATGCTATCAGCTGTCCTGTGTTCACATATCAGACAGGTTGTCCTGGTGTCCCATGTGTCACTCCATGTACATGTACAGCAGAATCCCAAGGAGAAGTACTTCCATGTGATCAATCCCACTATCGCCTGTGCATACATGGACACCTGCACACACAGATACACATGTACACACACATCTGACATGCATTGACCACACTCCACTAGATTGCACTTACAGACACAGTCAACACACACACACACACACACACACACACACACACACACACACACACACACACACACACACACCACACTCCTACATGTGGGTTTGCACATTTGTACACACAGTCCTCCCATTACCCTTCTGTCAGCATGCATTACATATGATGCTCAACAGCATGCAGTGCAACTATACTGACTTCATGCTAGAGGCAGCATACATGTGTGTGATGCATGGGCTGTGTTGGTAGGTGATGGCCCTTCCCCTTGTTAACACTGCACCCATGTACAAAGTGTTACTGTGGACCTGTTCTGCACCCTGCCTTCTACTGTGCACTATAGCTCACAGATGTAGAAACCATTGCTGCATATGTAGTACTGTGTCAGTTATGTCAGCTCCAATGCTCACAGCCCCTATGTGTTATAGCAACTCACACCTGGGATGATATGTGAACAAATATCATTTGTGAATGCCTGATGTCTGCTTTACAGATCACATCAGCAGTGCATGTATGACCTGTACAAGACTATTACACTGACAACCATCAGACCTTACCATGGCTGTGGGGGGTGCCCTCCACATGTCCCAGACCTCTGCATGGTTGCAAGGTCTACTCATGTGCACATCCTTTTTACTGCACACACTGCTGACACGAGTGTTGTGGGGTCAGGGTTATGTCTGCCACATTTACTTAACCCAATTGTGTGCAGCTACAGCCATGGTAGTATTGATTCACACATGTCCCTACTGTAGGCTGTGTGTCCTGCCATACTTCACATCTCTGTGGACACATTGCCAGGATGTTAGTTATATTGCATGTGCCTGTTGTACCCTTCCGATACCCCAGCATGGTCTCTAATGTGATGCAGTCCATTTCATAGCAACAAAACACGAATGTGTACAGCATGCAGTATGGGTAGGTGTTTGCATGCAATATCCCATAGCTATTACATGTCCAGTGTATTATCATGCATGAACATGAACCATACGCAATGGCTATGGGCTGCTGCTCTGGTGATATCCCGGAGGGACCTACATATGAGTGTGAGAAAGTTGATGTCAGTGGCCACAGCTGTGGCATTCGTAGAGGGTGAGTGCAGCATTATATTACATCAACAGCAGAATTCCACAATAATGCAGATTATGCACAACTGTTTATTACTACTACACAGCAACAGACTATGTATATGACATCTCAGATTTGCATGACGTACCTGTACAGATGCAGATGCATATACAAGAATGGTGTACCGATGTGCCCTGTGGCCTTACCTGCACGCTCCCCAGCTGGTGTGTCGGTGGCACCCACTTCCACAATGTGCCCTGCCAGGTGTTGTTGCTGCAGGTGGGCAGGTGCCACAAGGCTGCTGAGAAGCTCCTCCACATGGGTGAGGGGTGGATGGGTGGGTTGCCCTCCCTATTGTGAGGTGGTCCCCCTGTACGGCAGCTACACGCCGATGTACACAGCGAAGCAGGTCGGTGCAATGATGCCGGACCTGCTCATAGCTGCAGTTTTGCAGTCCGACATCATTGACCCTGTGGACTAGCTCATTCCACAGGCCAGTCCTCTCCTGCTGATTGTGGACTGTCTGGCCAAACAGCTGTTCATAGTGTTGTATTAGATGGTCTATAATCACCTCAGTGACTGCGGTGCTGTATGATGGCAGATGTGTGTGTGCCATTTTCCCTGGAAGACACAAAGATGAAAACAGGTCTGAGCCACTCATACAGCAGGGTTACCATAGTTATTAATACACATTTTTGTCTCCGCCCACCATATCAGGTACAACAAACCTTTCATAGAATGCAATTGGTATGTCAGCTGCTTACCTGCCATTGGGACATATGTTGTATTGTACCAAGCTTTGTGCTATGTGTTTGCTCCACGCTTTGTGCTATGTGTTTGTAGCCGTGTTCCCTGTGGGGACACAGCCATGTTCCCTGTGGGGACACTATCTTTGCTGGCCTGTTACAGAAGTGTCAGTGCTACTATATATATATATATATGGATCTACTACTATTCACCGAAAGCACATTTCACTGAAACACATTTCACCATGCACTTTTCACCCAAAGCACATTTCACCGAAAACACAATTCACCGAAACACATTTCCCTTGAAAGCTGTAGATGGCCTGTACCTCACTGTAGTGCGACCCTGGAGTTAGTATATATAGTAAGGGGGGGGCACCCCCCCCCCACATAGGGGGTGTGGGGGGTATAGCCCCCCCACATATTTTAAATATTTTTAATTATATACATGGATACATGTAATTACAATATATTACTGTTCTCTGACAATAATATATACATAAAATATGTGGTGGGCTATTCCCCCCACACCCCCTTTACTATATATACTAACTCCAGGGTTGCACTACAGTGGGGTACAGGCCATCTACAACTTTCGGTGAAATGTGTTTTGGTGAACTGTGTTTTCGGTGAAATGAGCTTTCTGTGAAAAGTGCACTCTAATTTGATTTTCGGTGAAATGTGCTTTCGGTGAATAGTAGTAGATCCATATAAATATATATATTTATACACATATAAGTGTAGCTATATCTTGTAGGTTGTTGATATAGATATATCTATATGAGTGTCTGTGTACCTGTAGGCATACACGTCTCATTCTGCATCACACAGATATTTATCTATATGTGGGGTGCATACAGACATCTGGCTCACATTGTGTAACTTTCATTCAGAGCTGCATAGTTCTGCTTTGCTGCAACACAGACAGGTGTCACATGTGAACACAGACTAACTTTAGGGTGGTATATATGGTGTGAGATTGCTGGTAAGCCTATTATACACCTATGGCATTTGTACATGCTACATTACACATTAACATGACTGTCCTGGAAGTGGTGTGCTCTAACACCCATGTGTCTATCATGACGGCAGTACTTCCACCACCAGCTATTGCCCACACTAACATAACACACACAGATATTATGGCTGACATCTTTGTCATTCATTGCTGATCTGCACAGTTGGCAGGTATGTCCCACTGCCTACAGGGACAGATAGTATTGTCCAGAGCAGTTGTTCAGCAGAACATCATTACAGGGACAACTACAGATGGCACATATCAAACATTCAACATCATACATCCTATTAATCTATGCCACATACTACATTAAATTACATACATTTATGTTTTACATGACTCCTTTCTGGTTTTGGCTTTTATATTTTTATTTTTCAGTCTCTCTCTCCCTCTCTCTCTCTCTCTCTCTCTCTCTCTCTCTCTCTCCACTAGAATGATTGAGCTGATTTGAATGGAGTGCAGCATGGCTTTTGTAGGTGATGCACATGATCAGGTGATGGGCTCTGCACCAATCTGTGTGCAACAGTTGCTAACTGCATGCAGCCTGCTGTGTAGTGATTCAGATAACCTGTGTAGTGATTCAGATAACCACTGACATGGCAACCCAGTACTATAAATTGCTGACTCATGTGGGCGTTGTCCCTTAACCTTTCCAGTATGGAGGATATCCTTCCTGTATGTGGGCAACAGTGTTACAGACGGCACGTTGCAGTACCTTTTAAAGCAGGACTTACAGACAAAGACCAACTACACATTTGTAAGAGGTTCCAGACCTACAGACAGAGTGAGTAGTGTTGTTATGTGCATTGTATATTGCTGGTCTTGCAGTGTTTGCGTGTACATAGTAATTTAGGATGGAATACAGTCCGTCTGCATAGCTCTTGACTGTGGGCTTATCCACATGATGGCCAGTGGATTGTCTGTTTGCTTTTGCCTGTGTACCACACAGGTCTTGTCCTAGATATATCCCCAGCAATGTCTGTTGCATGCTATCAGTACATGGCTACATCCATTTGTGTTTCTGATGTCTTATTCCTGCATAAGGGTATGTTGCAACAAATCCTGTAACACCAGCAATTTCCAGGATGTGTAACAGCAATATTGCAAGTATGGCCTGTTTTCCTGCCTCTGTCCTCCACATATATGGCAGGCTTTGTCTTGCTGTAATACGGTTAGGGGGTGTTAGGTAATGGCCTATCATTATTTACTGCTAGCATTCCTGCTATCATCCCAGTCATATTGTGGACTCTCACAACATTTGTTGGTCAGGGTCCATACATGTGACAGATACATTGACATTACCACAAGTAATACATTTCCCCCTAGGGCATGACTACAGGGTGTAATTGGAGGCTGCTGAACTACATCTGTTATTGCTGATTGTTATTTATCTTGAAGGCAAATCCTTTGTCTACTGCTGTACGAATTGAAGGGCTTGGCCTGGACAGCATAGTATGTTATATATCCGCACTGTCTCCATCTACTGTTTTGTGTGGGCCTTGCATTCATCAATGATTAAATTATTCAAATTCTATGTGCTGTAAGTAATGGCATACATTATTGTATAGTACACAAATAAAGGTTGTCTGTGTATACATACCCATGTGTCGTGTCATGTCCTTTGGATTGTGAGTGGGTATATGTGTAATGTAAGTATTCCCTTTGTAGGAATGGTTGCTACACTACACATGTCACAGGAGCCAGTTACAAGGCTTGTGGCTGAGGGATATACTTTGCACCCAGTACGTCCACACATCTACATATGTATGGCTACTAATACCTTTTGTCTGTGTTTATGTGTATGCACCTATATATCTCATATATCTTATGTATATATATATATATATATATATATATATATACCTGAACATAATTGTCAATGTATAGATGTGTGTGCATATCTGTACTGTTGTAATGTGTACCCCTTCCACATTGTACATTCCCTACAGTAGAATGACTTTTCTGCATGATATGTTACATATATTACCCTGATATGTAACTTGGATTACTGTTGGAGTATTGTAGCTGTCTTGTGGAGGGTCTTGAAGTCAAGTACTGCATGTGCTGGATATTGGATTGCACAGCATATCCATTTGGGCTGGGGGCTTACATAGCAGTAATTGCCGGATGTCCCTCATGTGTGCCCCCACCCCCATTAGCTGTGCTTATGGTCTGTTATGGTGTACTAAGTGGTTCAGGATTTTGTTCCCATGTGGAAAATACACACACATATATATATATATATATATATATATATATATATATATATATATATATATATATATATATGTATATATCTGCATAATTATATATGTGAAACCCTCATACATAGAGAGATAGATATGGACATTGATATAGATATAGATATGTATATGTACATATATATGTGTATGTATGTATGGGAGGGTGGCCTAATGGTTAAGGTGTTTGCCTTACAAATACATGGTGCAGGGTTTGAGTCTCACAAGGGATAATTGGCTAGGCTTAAAATGGCTCGCAAGGGCAGTTAGCTTAGTACTAATCTATATATATATATATATATATATATATATATATATATATATATATATATAGACAATGAACATTTTTATCTATGTACAATTGCTGTTATATGATGATTTGTGAGTCATACATACACATATATATACCTATAGCTGTCTATCTGTCTACATTTACCAATATATAATCTGTCCATATGTCTATGCATGTTCGTCTTATATGCTTGGCTTGTACCTCATTTTCTTGGCAATTGACATGGATGATCTTAGGACTGAAGTCAGTCACTCGTGCCAACATGTTCGTATTTCAGAATTTTCATCTCCTTCAAAATATGTTTTAGTACATATAAATGTGTAGCTAGCAATGTTTTAAGTGTATTAGAGCAGTATTTGACAGCTATCCCTATTTGTACCCACATTTTGGCACACTTTGTCTGGAATTCTTGATTTAAGAGGTTGTGTTTTATGACATTACTACATTTCCTGTGCTGTTGACTGATTGCGTTGGATGATATGTTTGTGAAAATAAGAGGGTTATATACATCTGCCATGGCTTACTGGTAAATCACTTTGTGTATGATGTGCTGGGTCCTGGGTTCGGGCCTTGCAGAGGTTATATATTTTGTTGCTGGGCAGAACACCGGCTGTTGGCTACAGAGTGATTAAGGGACATTTGAGCAGTTGTACGTGGGTGTGCGCGGGTTTGCATGGAGCTAAGCAATGATAACCTCCGGGTGTGTTTTCTTACACTCAGTTAGTTTCTACTTTACTTAATCTGTGTAGGCAATGCTTACCCCTGCGCAAACACACTTACACATGCTTACTACTGCTTATCTATGCTTACCACTGCTTATTTGTGCTTACACCTACTTACTAGTGCCTTATTCATTATGACACTGACACTTCACATGTGCATTTAATGCAGTACTCCTATTCAAATATAAATGCTATTTAGTAGGTTATACAGCAAAATGATGTTGATATACAGATTTCACATGGAAAAATCCCTACGTCACAAGATGGGTTGCCAACTGGCTCACTGACAGAACCCACACTGTAAAAGTTGCAGACTCCAAATCTGACCTCAAAGCAGTGACAAGTGGAGTACCACAGGGTTCCATCCTGGGACCTCTCCTGTTTGGTATCTACTTCTCTGAAGTACAGGCTAACACAGAAGGCCTCTGGCTAATGAAGTCCGCAGATGACTGCAAACTAGGAGCCATAGTCAAGTCCCCAAATGATGTGGACATCCTACAGAAGGGCCTCACTGAGACAGATGCCTGGTGTCAGATCCATGGCCTCAAGCTCAATGCCAAAAAGTGCAGTGTCATCCCCTTTGGTAAAAACTCTGTATCCATGAACTACCACATAGGCAGCAAACTACTTAACACCGAATGAGTGATAAGAGATCTTGGAACCCAGGTGGACAGTAGTCTCTCCTTTGATAGTCACATCGCCACAGTAGTCAGGAATTCCTTCTACGTGGCACACCTCATCATAAAAGGGATATCATCCAGGAAAAAAGATGTCATTGTTCCCCTCTACTCGTCACTCATTAGACCCATTATAGAGTACAGCACCCCTTTTGGAATGTAACTCACAAGGCATCTGCAGCAGCTTTAAAGGCCGCAGAAGTATCTCACAAAAAGGATTACTGGCCTCAAACAAATGCCCTACACTGACTGCCTCAAAATCTCCAGCTTTACTCCATAGCATATCGCCTGCTCCGAGGTGATCTCTGTCTAGCATATAAAGCTATGTCAAACCCAGAGCTGTTGGACATGCTACACCTAAAGAAATCCCAATCCCTCCAAGCCACATGCTCTAGGGACCTAAACCTTGTCACCACAATAAACAGGAAATGCTGGAGGGATAGATTCCTGTCCAAGAGACTTCCTATACTCTAGAACAAGCTACCCATCTATGTCAAGCAAAGTTCTTCATTAGCACTCTTCAAGAAAAATCTTGATGAGTGGATGGGAAATAGAAAATACACCCCAGGGATCACTTCTGTGTCTCTGCTGGACAGTGGCACAGGAAAATAACTTTCTTGGGTGGTGCAAGCTATGGAACCTTGCTGGCTAGGCTTACGTAGGCCCTTGGGCCGATAGCCTAGTACCTACCTATGAATCTATGAACCTAAAATAGAATGTGCTGCAGTGGGACTCAAACCGGGAATGTGTGCGCTTTAGGTGGACGCTCTGCCCACTACAGTAATGCTGTTCTGCTTCATTTGCATATTTCTACCATAATGTCATACCCATGTTCCCTTTCCCTGGCCCCCGAGCTCCACATTCACAGCATCCATCCATTCTCCAGTTGCTAGCCCTGCCATACCACACCTCCACGTACTTAAGAATCCACTGAACACCACTTTATTTGATTTAACGCTTTCATCAGACATTCTCCACAAGACTTCCTCAGAATCAATTAAAACCATATAAATTAACTATTTAAATATACATCCACTTATGTCACCTGTTAAAATTGCAAACAACCATTGGTTGAACCTTTTCACAAATTTAAACACAAAAGAATATATATACACTCTATTCAAGGTATTTCATTAAGGCTTGTGATATGTTACAGTAGCAGTTATATATAAAAATAAGTAATACATACAAGATTTAAAAACCTTAAAATAGATTTCCCCAAAAATAGCAACATTAATAAGTTACTACAATATCAAAAATGCATTATAAAAATATCTTAAAAGCCAAAGCTTCAGCAATCATCCACCTAGTTAATATACTTGATTAAATAACAATCTGTACCTCCATCCGACCATAGAACAACAATGATCCATTTAGTAAATAAATGATTACCTGGCAGAATGTTATATCTCATAGCAGCCAAAACAATTGGTGGCGCTAAATCTCAAGACATTTTCAAATTTTAATGTCAATAATATAAAACACTTGAATATTTATAAATGGCATAAATCCTATTAAATAAAACCTAAACTCCATCTAATCCATAAAACTGACATTTGAAAGAATGCTGTGGTTGTTCCATAATGTGTTTCACCAGTGCATTGTTGGTATTACCTTTCATATACCAAATTATTATAAGTGCTGGTATATACGCTTGTGTAACCTATTGATCCAGGTGCCAATATAAAATTCTCCATCACATATGATGGAAACAAACTGCAATATATACCACACACTTACTCTGGCAGTTAAATCTCCTTTCAAGTTGCAATTTCCCATATCCCCTGATGTTAATACAGGTGGTCTCATAAATAAAGGGGCATTGTGCACAATGCCCACATTTTAGCATCTGGCCCCTTACTGCACATAATTTCTTTCCAATAAATTCTTAATACATCTGTCCCTTTTATATACCACTGTGGATGTGCAGCCTTGATTTACAGTAGATGTCCGATGTAAGAACTACCCAATTGTTGATTAAAACATGTTTGATGTCAAAAAATAATGAATTAAAAGTAAGAATCATGGCATCTACATAAGGGCTTTTCATCATAACCTGATTGTTTAACCTAGGAGTGCCCTCAACACCTAAGTTTGGAAAATTATCCAATTATTTTGACATCAAACATGTTTTAATCAACAATTGGGTAGCTCTTACCTCGGATGACACTTGTAAATCAAGCTTGGCACAAATCCACGCATGGTATATAAAAGGGACAGATGTATCAAGAATTTATTGGAAAGAAATTATGTATACAAAAAGAGGGGCCGGGTGCTAAAATGTGGGCATTGTGCACAATGCCCCTTTATTTATGAGACCACCTGTATTAACATCAGGGGATATGGGAAAGTGCAACTTGAAAGGAGATTTAACTGCCAGAGTAAATGTGTGGCATATATTGCAGTTTGCCAAATATGTGAAAAATGTTATATTGGCAAAACTATCAATGGGTTACACAAGCATATATACCAGCACTTTTATGATATAAGAAAGGGTAATACCAACAATGCACTGGTGAAACACATTATGGAACAACCACAGCATTCTTTCAAATTCTCAGTTTTAGAGCAAATTCAGGTTGACGGTAATAGGGGTGGGCCGGTTGACCTGATATTAGAGTTTAAAGAATTGATCTGGCAATTGAGATGTAACACCACCAATTATTTTGGGCTGAACGATACACTGTCAATTTCAAGTTACTTGAAACTAAAGTCCGAGTTCCATATTTTCTAGATTTACACATGGAGTGTCATTGTTGTTCTATTTTATGTAGGTACGGATTGTTATTTAATCAAGTAACAACAACTAGGTGGATGAGCCTTTGTAGCACATGTTTTAACTAATTAAGTATTTTTTGATATTGTAGTAATTTTTAATAACTATATCTTTTTGGGCAATAGATTTTTATATTTTTAAATCTTTGTTCATACATACTTATTTTTTATATATAACTGCTACTGTAACATATCGCAAGCCTTAATGAAATACCTTGGATAGAGTGTATATATATTCTTTTGTGTTTAAATTTGTGAAAAGGTTCAACCAATGGGTGTTTGTAATTTTAACAGGTGACATAAGTGGATGTATATTTAAATAGCTAATTTATATGGTTTTAATTGATTCTGAGGAAGTCTTGTGGTGAATGCCTGACGAAAGCGCTAAATCAAATAAAGTGTTGTTCAGTGGATTCTTAATGACTTTGTGTATTTTTAAAAGTTTTGGAGTGTGGATTTGTGAGTTCGATGGAACAGGGAGCCGTTATAGATGCCACTGAGCATGTTCCCCTACAACAGCTTAACTCATCGATTGGGAACCTGTCAGCGCTTATTGAGGTGCTGACAGTACAGATTGGTGGCCTTGGAAGGAATTTATCAGCTGTACAGACTAGGTTTGGTCAGCCAGGTACTTCTACTCAGGCTACTAGTGCTTCTTTTGCGACCATTCCACCAGGGTAGGGCAGTCCTATTCTTGTGTCACCATGAGCAAGCGGCTCATTGATTGGTTCTGGAGCTACAGAAAGTGGGAACAACAACATAGCGAACTGTGGGATTAATGGCGGTACAGTTCGTTCGTTTACCGAACGGATTAATGAAGGTTTCGAAATTGACTTTAGCAGAGACAACATTCGACCTGTAAGAGGAACTGTCGACCAGCAGTTGAAAGATTTTGAGAAAGAAGTTTTAAAACTTCGTAAACATCAAGTGGAGAATTGCTATTTAAAGGAATGCATATGTAGACAATAGGTACTGAAAGGACTCAGGACATGGAAATATCCCACAGGTACTGTTGCAGGATCTGACTTATGCATTGAATTGACTGCAATGTTCAATTAAAATGGATGTGAATTGTTGGATGTTTTAATTCATGACAATGATAAGAAAATGGAATGTTTAAAAACAAAAATTGATAGTATTAATGAAGGCTTGCACAATGATTTATTATTTCAGTCTAAAATCGATGATTACAATGCAGTGTTAGTTAATGTGGATAAAGTTACTACTACTATCAAAAACAAAAAGGTGAAAAAACTAGATAGAGATAGGCTTGAATATGAGCAAAGGAGAGCCTATCCTTTAGTGCTTAGTGAAATTAACAGTCGGCAGAGTAGTGGAGCCGAAGTTCATTCTGGGGGGGGGTGAGTGAGGACGATAATATGAGCGATACCTAGGATAATGTGGTCCCTTTAGATATACCATTAAGGAGGTCAGAACCCCTCCAGAATCGGAACCAGAACAAAATCACCAAGGGGGGACAGGCCATGGCAATTACCAGAATTTTCATTTCAACAGGGGCAGAACATATCGGGGAGGGGGAGAGGAATGTCAAACAGGTGGTAGGGTGTGAATTAACACAGATGTATAACATTGTATTGAATGAGACTAGTGATTTTAAAATTTATAATTATACTGATTTGAATATCAGTCCAGGCTGGGCCAACCTACTTCAAAAGGGACTAAATTTTGTACCCACGACAAAGCCTAGGGTTGAAAGTTCATTACTTGATTTAAAAGTATTTATTAGAAAACTGAATTTTAAGATGTTTTTTGACAACAATATCCCACCGAATAACAATTTTGAATGTAGAAAAATCAGTTCATTTAACCCCCCCTACATCCAACTCTGCATGTGTTTGAAAGTCTATGTACAGAGCAAATTAGAAGATTACATCAATTCAAAAATTGTAACGTGTTACAGTCTCTCCGTATCAGAGATGGAACTACTTAAAGGGATTACGGATAATACGACTATCAGGGTTATGAAGCCCGATAAGGGTGGGGGTTTGATTATTATGGATCAACATAGATATGTGGAGAAAATGTTATCCCATTTGTTTTCTGAGTCCTATGAGGAGACCTCTAAGAATGAGGTAAATATTTCATATAGGAATATCGACATTATTTTAAACAATCTATTATTGAATGAGCAGATTTCTATCAGTGAGCACAACTTTCTTATGTAAAAATATCCTCGCACCCCTACCATTTTCGGTATCCCTAACCTCCACAAATTTATGAAGGACCCCCCTTTTAGACCCATTGTTGATGCTAAAGCATCTAAGACGTATAATCTGGCCAAATTTACTGACCATAATTTGAAACATTTGTTACTACAGCATACACGTGTACTCAAAGTTTCTTGGGATTGCCTTAAAAAGATACAGAATGAGTTGTACATGGACCAGTTAATACTGGTCACCATGGATATTAAGGATCTGTTCACAGCTATACCCCATGACCAAGGGCTTGATATGTTCTACGAGCATTTATGTTACTTTTCTGCTGAGCGGCATTCCAGAATTCTTATGTATAGAACATTGATGGAATTAATTTTACAAAACAATTTCATTTCATTTGAAAATCAGCTTTTTAAGCAAAAAGTTGGGGTAGCAATGGTGGCGGCTTGCACCCCCCATTTGCTAATTTTGTCCTTATCCAATAGGAACTTAACTTTGTTTTTCAACATGTTTTGTTTAAATGTTGTAAATTTTATGGGAGATTTCTTGATGATCTTGTAATTGTTTGGGAAGGGACAATGGAACAACTCTTGGAATTTTATGATTTTCTTAATGAAAGTACTGGGTTCCTTAAGTTGACAATGGAGAGTAGTTGCGCATCCATTAACTATTTAGACATCACTGTAGTTAAGGATACCCAAAATAAAAATTTTTTTGTCCACACTTTATAGAAAACCTACATATTCTAACACCCTGTTGCACTTTGACAGTTGTCATCCAACACATCAAAAGAAATCGTTGGTCAAAGGACAGGGTGTTAGAATTTCCAGGATGGTTAGTGAGTTTCCCAACTTTATTCAAGAGATGGGAGAATTAAGGAGTATTCTGACTCAGCGGGGATATCCAAGTTCATTTATAGACCCCATTTTGGATGAAGTCATTAAGAAAAGGAACAGTGGGCACTTTTATCCCTTTTAGGTACTTTGGATAATCCTCCAGACTTAGGCGTTGAGGGCACTCCTAGGATAAACAATCAGGTTATGATGAATAGCCCTTATGTAGATGCCATGATTCTTACTTTTAATTCATTATTTTTTTACATCAAACATGTTTTAATCAACAATTGGGTAGTTCTTACCTCGGATGACACTTGTAAATCGAGGCTTGGCTCAAATCCACGCGTGGTATATAAAAGGGACAGATGTATTAAGAATTTATTGGAAAGAAATTATGTGTACAAAAGGGGGGGCCAGATGCTAAAATGTGGGCATTGTGCACAAAGCCCCTTTATTTATGAAACCACCTGTATTAACATCAGGGGATATGGAAAACTGCAACTTAGAAAGGAGATTTAACTGCCAGAGTAAGTGTGTGGTATATATTGCAGTATGCCAAATATGCGAAAAATTTTATATTGGCAAAACGATCAATAGGTTACACAAGCGTATATACCAGCACTTATATGATATAAGAAAGGGTAATAACAACAATGCACTGGCGAAACACATTATGGAACAACCACAGCATTCTTTCAAATTCTCAGTTTTAGAGCAAATACAGGTTGACAGTAATAGGGGTGGGCCAGTTGACCTGATATTAGAGTTTAAAGACTTGCTCTGGCAATTGAGCTGTAACGCCATTAATTATTTTGGGCTGAACGATACACTGTCAGTTTCAAGTTACTTGAAACTAAAGTCCGAGTTTCATATTTCCTAGATTTACACATGGAGTGTCATTGTTGTTCTGTTTTATGGAGGTACGGATTGTTATTTAATCAAGTAACAACTAGGTGGGTGAGCCTTTGTAGCAAATGTTTTAACTAATTAAGTGTTTTTGATATTGTAGTAATTTTTAATAACTATATTTTTTTAGGCAATATATTTTTATATTTTTAAATCTTTGTTCACATATACTTATTTTTGGGGCAGCCATGGTGGTGCAGCGGTTAGCGTTGCCACCTCACAGCAAGAGGTTCTCCGGTTTGATTCTTGGCTGGGTGCCTTCTGTGTGGAGTCTGCATGTCCTCCCTGTGGTTGCATGGGTTTCCTCCGGGTGCTCCGGTTTCCTCCCACGTCCCAAAGACATGCAGTAGGTGAACTGTACACTCTAAATTGGCCCAAGATGTGAGTGTGTCCATGTATGTGCCTTCTGTGGAAGGTTGGGCGCCAGGCTGGCAACTCGACACTGTAAAACTCCACTGCCAATCATGAGCGGACAGATGATCTGCTGTGGTGACCCCTAACCAGGAAAGCCGAAAGAAGAAGAAGAAGCAGAAGTTCTCATATACTTATTTTTATATATAACTGCTACTGTAACATATCGCAAGCCTTAATGAAATACCTTGAATAGAATGTATATATATTCTTTTGTGTTTAAATTTATGAAAAGGTTCAACCAATAAGTGTTTGTAATTTTAACAGGTGACATAAGTGGATGTATATTTAAATAGTTAATTTATATGGTTTTAATTGATTTTGAGGAAGTCTTGTGGTGAACACCTGACGAAAGTGCTAAATCAAATAAAGTGTTGTTCAGTGGATTCTTAACGACTTTGTGTATTTTTAACAGTTTTGGAGTGTAGATTTGTGACGGCCACACACTTCCCTTTCTGCACGTCTCGGTACTCTTCCAGTATACTGTCTAGACCCAAGCGTCTGCAGGCTCTTCATCCGTTTAGTCCACATACATACGAGCCTTCCCTTGATCCTCCTCCGATACTAGTAGAGACATCCATGTGACCCACAACTTTTGCTTTGTCCCGCCAGGGATGGATCTGTTGTTGTGTCAAGAGTAGACCTAGCTGGTCTACACTGTTTCTTCCACTGGTAGCATCCAGTCAGGGTTTTGAGAAGGAGCAGTTTGCTCACACACCTGGCCATCCTCATCTCCTGGGTCCGCTGAACCAACGCCCCAGGTGTGACATTCTGTGCAATGCCCACATGCCCCCACGGTGTGCACCATTTTTCATTATTCTCTTCAGTATTATGCAAGACTACTGTTCTCACAGTATGAGTGGACAGGCATTGTTCTTTGATGCATATAGAATGGTCGTAATACTGTGGTTGAACAATGTACATGTGTTTGCTGGTATTAATCTACATACTTACATACATTTCCTGTACTGTTGGATGACTGTGCTGGATGATATGTTTGTGATCACAGCAGCTGAATGTGTATCTGCCATGGCTTAGTGGAACTCACGTAGACTATAGTGTGCAGGGTCAGGGGTTGCAACCTGGCAGTGCAGATTATTTTGTTAATGGCCATGATGACAGCTGTTGGCTACAGAGTGACTAAGGCACTGTAGAGCAATTTTAGGTGGGTATGTGCTGGTTTGTGCGATGCTCAACACTGCTGACCTCCGGTTGCGGCATCTTGCACTGAATTAGCATCTACATTGCTTAACCAGTGTGGTAATTGCTTACCGCCGCCCAAACAGGCTTACACCTGCTTGCTCACGCATATGCCTGTGCTACTTCATGTATTTAGTTTACATTTGTGGACCGGGACAATCCTACTGGATGCTTATCCATTTTCAGCAGTGGCCCGGGGAGTAGAGCTCCACAGTGATCCCAGTTACTAATTCCAATTAATACTGAGGTGTTCACATTCATAGAGAGTAACATAAGTAACATAGATATGTCCCTCATTCTTCACGCTTAGTTTATGTTAGCATGTTGGTATTATACATGCTTAGGTCAGGTTTACATGTCAGGTATGACTGTTTACAAAGGTCAGTTTAAGGTGGAGTTGGATTCCAGTTTAATAGTTCTGGATAGGTTACACACAGGTATATGGGGTAGGTTTTGTTATTCCATACCTGTGGGGTACAGTAGAGGGGAATGGTGAAGGAGTAGGTAGGTAGGTAGTGGGGGTGACATTATAACTGTATAGTAGCTTGTTGGAATATTTGGATGGGTAGCAATAGGGAAGGTTTGTCGGATGTTGGGATTTGTATGTGAGGCAGGACAAGAGGTGTCAGTTCTACTAGTTGATGTAGTGGTATAGAGTGTAAGTTGGGGGGGATTTGGCAAGGGGGTGAGCCTGTGCTGATCCAAGTGTGCTTGTGGTGTTCCTTCATGTGTTATTTACATGTGTCCTGTGGGACAGCTGAGGTAATACACGTGGGTAGGGGGTTTCAGGGTGTTGCCTACTTGTGACTGTGAACAATAATAGTAATGAATCAGGGGTCGATAGGTAAGTGGTGTTAATGGGGCACACAGAGGGGCAGATAGTAGGGGAAATGTCTAGGGATGTGCAGGAAGGCTAATGGGAAGGTCCACAGCTGGCCATTTCTTCTACAGCAACAGCTGTGTATATACACTGCATTTGGGGGTAGGTTTGGACACTCATACCCCTGGGTGGGGGTGAGGACAACAATATAACCTTGTGATGCCAATTAGTTTGGCTTACATGCCTACAGTGGGGTGTTGCAACCATGTGTTCTTTGGTGTTATTTAGTGGGATTTGAAACATCACATCTGGTTATACTGTACTTTGCCATGTAAAATAGACTGTGCTGCTGTGGGACTTATACCGGGCGTGGCTACTCGTTAGGTGACAGCTCTGCCCAATGCACACTATTGCTTACATCCCTGGGGCGGTCCAAATAGAACCACTCCAACCAACACTTGCACGCCTAGGCCCATAATTTCTTACCAATAGTTCCCCCCCCCCGCACCTCCTCTACAGCACTCATCCTTACTCCGGGTGCAGGACGGGTCTAAACACACCACTACACACTGCCCACTCTCCACTTCTCGGGACCCATTACGTACGTTGCCTCGACCCATGGATCATCAGGCTTCCCCAATCTTTTAGTCCGAGAACATATGCGCCCTGCCATTGCACATCTGTGTAATGGTAGGAACCCATATATGCCTTAAATTTTTGGGTTGTCCCGCAAGGGAAGTTTTTGTCTTTGTTTCAAGATTAGACTTGGCTGGTCTCTCCCACTGGTAGTATCCTGCCTGTAGTTTGGGAAGCAGTGGTGTATTTACTTTTTTTGTGTGTTTGCTTGTATATTTCACCTGTCTGGCTGGGGCTGATGCTACATGTTACACGTTTGTTGATTGGGCCCCTCACCCCCATTGGCACAGCCTGTGAACATATGTAATTCTTAACTGCTGTTTCATATCATAGCTATATATATATATATATATATATATATATATATAT
>NC_056728.1:485030044-485075044 GCF_019279795.1 Protopterus annectens
TGCTTACGCCAGCTTACAACTACCTTATTCATTATGATGCTTACTCTTTACGTGCATTTCCTGTAGTACTCCTCTTCATAAAAATGTATGTTATTTAGTGGGTTTTGCATTACAAATATTGCTTATACTATCCTTTGCAGTGTAAAATAGACTGTGCTGCACTGGGACTTGAACTGGGAATTCCTGCTCATTAGGCGAACACTCTGCCCACTACACTATTGCTGACATGCTTCATTTGCATATATGGTCCTTGTTATCCTCTTCAGCCTTTTAGGCTGCTTTCACTGTGGCTAAGCACTGAGCATACCCGAGCACCTACGGTTAGCTGTACTCAGAGCTTTAGACACCAGTACTGGGGTTTCTTCTTTTGCTTTTTATGTCCTGTTGCTGTTGTACACATGGGGGGCTGTTGGTGGGGATATGTGGACACCTATGAGCAGTATCGCTCATTTATTTCCACTTTCTGCTGTTCAGCATTGCAGGGGCATGTTTATTCCGAGGGCTCTGCTCTCAGGCACGCACCCTGCACTCGTACACGCTCCATTTAAGCCTGGCGGCACGAGCAGTGTGCCTTCATTACTATGCATGGCACGCTGCCATCCTGCTCCTAAGCGGGCGCTTCCGTGCAGGCCTAGACTAGTCCTGCATGGAAGATTAGTAAATCCCGGGGTGTGTGTTTTGGTACTGTACTCCTAAAAACATCATCATTGGCCTTGTTACAGATATTGTACTTTTAAGTTACTTTTATTGGACTCAAAGTAGAGGGATAAGGACAGTTTTATTTTGTTGTTACTTTGCTCTTTTCTCCAAGTTATATGATCTTTATGTTGGCATGTACAGAGATTGTGGTTGTAACAGAAGAGACCCCTCAAGGGGTGCAGGGACTGAAACTTTAGTTTAGGAGTATTGGGTAATACTTTCAATGATCTCTGCTTAGTTGTGTGATTCTGTTTGAGTTTAGATTTTTTTTTTGCAGTGATTAGTCACAATAGAGCCACTCTTTTATAATGTTTGTGCATGTTATGCTCTATAAAAAGTACTCATTAACAATATTTTATAGCATCCTGTATTTTCATTTTTGAATAAAAGTTCAAACCAGCTATTTCATTTTTAAATTTGCTATGCGAGTCTTTATTGGAAGTTGTCTTAATTGCCAGTATTTGTTATAGAAAGATTAGTTTTCCATTAAAATTATTAGTCCACAAATGTGCCACACTTGTCAGTATTTAAACATTTTGTAATTCTGGAATTTGTAATAGACCCCAACAATTCTCAATGCTATTTAGATGTTTGCTGTTTTAAAGTATCGCATATAAATTATCAGAATTAAGAGTTTAATTAATGTATATTTCTGGACTAATACTTTTATTCAAAGTATAATTGTTCAGGTAAACATCTTTCTATATTTTATGTTTTAAAGCTTGCATAGGTTCATAGGTTCATAGGTTCATACTAGGCTATCTGCCCAAGGGCATTTATAAGCCCAGCCCATAGTTATGTGGCTTTCGCCACCCCTTTAGTTTTAATAAAAACTATG
The DNA here is from genome assembly GCF_019279795.1 of Protopterus annectens. Classification (NCBI taxonomy): domain Eukaryota; kingdom Metazoa; phylum Chordata; order Ceratodontiformes; family Protopteridae; genus Protopterus; species Protopterus annectens. The sequence continues at coordinate 485,031,582 of NC_056728.1, forward strand.
CCTATCATTTTGCTGTGCCTCTGTCAAGCAGTGACGCTGAAGTAATCCCTGGGGTATATCTGCAATCTCCCATCCATTGGTCAAGATTCCTCTTGAACAAGACCAGAGAGGTGCTCTGCCTCACATGTACCGGGATTTTGTTCCACAGCATAGGGAGTCTCTGGGTGATGAATCTGTCCCTCCAGCACGTTCTATTTATAACCGTGTCAAGGTTTAAGTCTCCCGCCCTTGTGGTTCTGAGGGATCTAGATTTTTTGAGGTGAAGCATATTCATCAAATCTGGGTTTGACATGGCCTTATATGTCAGGCACAGGTCACCTCTGAGCAAGCGGTATGAGACTGAATAGAGCTGGAGTTCTTTCAGTCGGGCAGCATAAGACATATTTTTGAGACCCTTTATCCTTTTGGTGAGGAACTTTTGGGGCCTTTCAAGCTGCAGCAGGTGTCTGGTCAGATACATTCCGAACGGGCATTGTACTCAATCATAGGTCTAATAAGTGATGAGTACAGGGGACGATGACCTCCCTTGATCTAGATGTGAATCCCTTCATGATCAGGTGGGTGATATAGAAGGTTTTCCTAACTACTTTAGCAACATGAGTGTCAAACGAAAGGCTACTGTCAACCTGGGTCCCCAGATCTCTGATGACTTTTTCTGTGCTCAGTGGATTGCCACCTATATGGTAGCTAGGGGTAGCCTTGTTTTTCCCAAAGGGTATGACTATGCATTTTTGGCGCTTAACTTCAGGCCATGGCACTGGCACCAGTTATCCATTTCTGTGAGGCCGTTCTGGAGGATATCTGTGTCAGATGTGTTTTCCACTATGGCCCCCAGTTTGCAGTCATCTGCAAACTTTGTCAGCCATAACCCTCCTGTGTTTGCTTGTACTTCAGAAAAGTAGATGCCGAACAAGAGTGGACCCAGGACTGAGCCCTGTGGGACACCACTTGTGACAGGCTTTGAGTCTGACATGGCTCCAGCAACTCTGACCCTGTGGGTTCTGTCACTTAGCCAGTTTGCAACCCATCTTGTGATGTATGGGTTTACATTCAAGCTGATGAGTTTTTCGATGATACCTGAGTGGGGTATTGTGTCGAAGGCCTTTGCCAGGTCGAGGTAGGCTGTATGGACTGCCTTTCCCTCATCAATGGCCTTGGTGGCTGTCTCGGAAAAGTCAACCAAGTTTAAGAGGCAGGATCTGCCTTTGACAAAGCCAAACTGAGTTGGATCCAAAGTCTGCAAGTTCCCTATGTCTTTATTTATGAGTTCCATTATGATCCTCTCCATGGCTTTGCAGATAAGGCTTGTCAAGCTAATGGGGCGGTAATTTCCAGGGTCTGTGGAGGCACCGCCCTTATGAAGTGGGACCACAGTCGCCGTGCGCCACTCCTTGGGTACGTATCCTGAGGTGAGGCTAAGATTAAACAGCTGTCCTAACTGTGGGTTTAATTCCTCATTGAGTTCATGAAGCACACAGCCGGGGACACCATCCGGTCCCATGGATGCTGTGTTTTTGCCTTAGTGAGGGCAGTTCTCACCTGGGCGTTGGAGATGTTTGGAGGGCTACAATCCTCTGGAATAGATATCTCTCCTTTGGGGAGGGGAGAAGTTTGCACTGAACCTGTCAGCCAGTATGTTGGCAATGTGTGTAGGTTCAGTAATTTTCACATCATTTTGAACTAATTCTGAGCATATCTGGGAGTTTCCTCCTAGGTTTCTAACATAGCTAAAGAAGGCCTTATGATTCTCTTTAGAGTCCTTGGCGATTTTTCTCTCAAAATTTGCCTTGGATGATTTTATGAGAGCTCTTAGTTTTTACTTATAATGATCAAAGGTGTCTTACCTTTCAAGGATTTTGCTCTATCTTGTAGTAGCTTCCTCCTTTTGTTGTAGAGCTTGTTTATGGCTGGGGTCCACCAGACTGGACGCTTGCCTTTGGTACAGAGAGTCTTAGTTTTGTTTGGGATTGCCTGATCCATGCAGTCCTGTAGGTGCTGGTAGAAGGCATTTGTAAGTGATTCAGCGGTTTGAGTAATGTTTACCACTGGCTCAGGGGCCTTAAAGGAGACCACACTAGTTTTTAGAAGTGTGAAATCGGCTTTTGAGAAGTTTTTCACTGTGGTCTTTTTGTTTCAGGTGGGGCGGGATGAGGACCTCCAGCGAGATTAGTTTATGATCTGATCTCACCAGTGAGGGGTATACTTCGGTGTTGAACATTTTGATCCCATGTTCGTGATGATGAGATCAAGTATGTTTTCTCCTCTTGTGGGGATGGTGACTAGTTGTTCCATGGCATTTGAGTTTATGAACTCCAGGAATCTTTGGGTTAGAGTGTTCGGGCTTGAGTAGTGTTCCCAGTCTATATTAGGGTAGTTAAAGTCACCTAGTATGATGGTGTTTGGAGATACATTTAGCCGCCCCAATGTTTTCAGGAAGGCCATGTGAGGTTCCTGAGTTTGAGAGGGTGGCCTGTAACATGCTACAAATTGCAGAGCAGTCTTGCCTATGGTTAATTGCACCTGGATGGTCTCCGATGCATCATGCGTTGCCACCAACCTTGAGGTGTGGGTGTCCTTTATGAATATGGACACCCCTCCTTTCTTGGTGTTGTCCGGATTTTGGGGCCGGAACGCATGATATGAGGTGAAACCTGTTAGTGCTGGGGTGCTCTCAGGAGCCTTGAACCAGGTTTCTGTCACAGCACAGACATCGATGTTCTCCATATTGAGAAGGGCCTCGAGTGCGTGCATCTTGAGATTGAGACTTCTGGCATTGAGCAGCATTACCCTTAGTTTTTTTCCTTTTGGTGTTCTAGGGTGGTAGGTTTAGAATTTGAGCCTTGCCTAAAAAGGCACTATGGGGTGGCAAGAGCCTTTGCCAATATCCGGAAGCCCAGGGTGACAGGTGCAAGCCGTCCCTTGCGAAGCAGCGTGGCTTGTCCAGCATGTCATCCCAGGCAGACAGACATTGATCCCCTTTGAATGACACCAGAATTTAAGCCAATTATTAAAGCTGATCATCTTATCACTGTATTGTGGCATCATTCTAGGTGAAGGTAGGATACTGCTCAAGGTCAGGGTCATACCTGCCTGGGCTACATAATCAGAGAGCTCCTCGATGTCCCTTTCATGTAGTCCAAGGAGGTGCGCCTCAGGTCGCTGACACCAGCGTGGACAATGACTGAGTCGCACTTGTACCTGCTGTTGAGAGACCTGAGTGCTTGCGTTATGTGGCGGATTCTAGCGCCTGACAGGCAGCTTACTGTGACCTTCTCTTTACTCAGTCTGGTGAGCGGGACGTCAGTGTGTCTGACTATGGAATCACCAATGACAAGTGTGTCTGGCATTTTGTTTGGCCTTAAGGGCTGTGACTGTTTGACACTCTGACTGTGTGGTCTATGTGTTGCATGTGTTGGGTCGTGAGGTGGTAGTTGTTTGGGTGTCTGCTTTGGTGGCCTCTGCTGTTTTGGTAAATTTTTGATCAGAGCCTCCGAGTATGTCTTTGTGTGAGTATGTGTATGATTTGAAGTTGTGATGGTACCATGTGTGACTGGGTATGTATTGTGTGTGGTTACCTTCTCCTCCTGTCTGGTCTTGCCAGTCATATGTTGAGAGAGCTCAGCCTCCAGTTTGGCCGTATAGTTGCATCTCTCGCATGTATTTGTGTTTTGTGGGAGAAGGAGAGGATTGTCTGTGTACATGAGGCAGTTGTAACATTGCCTCAATATTCCCAGGTTCACCAGTTGAGCTGGAGAGGACACTAGCAACTGATCCTCGACATACTAGAAGTAGTAGATAAAGAGACTTTCAAAGGACTCCGGGAAGTGGGTTTTAGGCTGGTGGGGTACTATCTATAATAAGAGTGCTTTATCAAGGTGCAAGTACTGTAGGAGTAAGTGCTAGGCTTTACAGATAGAGAATAGTCTACTTGGGAATCAAGTAGAGATGAACTTTTCAGTTATAGGATATGCTGGTTAGATCAGCAGTACAGCTCGAGGAAGGTAGTTTTAAGGGAAAATTGGAAGAGTGGAATTTAGATGGCCCAAATAGTTTAACCTTGTTTAACCGCTGCTCTTGTGTGCAACAGTGGTAACTCCGCTTAAATCGCTTACGCTTAGCGTGTTTTATAGCAGGGGCTGAAGGAGCTAGGAATTGGCCCAAAACCAATGGACTACTAGTTTCTGGCTGAAACTTCACCAAATCAGACAAAAGGCCGCTCAGTGCTTCCCACTCCCACTGGTAAGCAAAGAAACTTCCCTCCTTCCTAATAAGGCAATGGATCAGTAACAGGAACTAAAAACAAAGCCCAGGGATCAGCAACTCTGAAACTGGACTACTCTAGTTCAGTAAGGGAAAACAAGAGATTTTTTTTGTTTTATTACAGAGACAAGGAAAAACAGACAGTAATTGCTGTAAATCGGCTAGCGACTTTAGTGTGTAGCCTACAGAAACAATTTGCAACAATTAGTAACTTAAAGTGCAATAAACAGTGTAAAATGCAGAAATCACTTAAAGTAGCAATAAAACAGGCGAAATGCAGTTGCTAGCTTAAATAACAGTGGAAAGCCACAAAAATACTTATATCTGGTAGAAAGTCACTCTTTAGCTCTCTGCTGCTTGGATCACCCTGCAGGCCACCACGAGGATCTGTGCTGAGTTGGTACAAGCTGGAAAACGCGTGTTTAGCGTGTTTTATAGCAGGGGCTGAAAGGAGCTAGGAATTGGCCCAAAACAACCAATGGACTACTAGTTTCTGGCTGAAACTTCACCAAATCGGACAGAAAGGCTGCTCAGTGCTTCCCACTCCCACTGGTAAGCAAAGAAACTTCCTCCTCCCTAATAAGGCAATGAATCAGTAACAGGAACTAAAAACAAAGCCCAGGGATCAGCAACTCTGAAACTGGACTACTCTAGTTCAGTAAGGCAGGAAAACAAGAGATTTTTTTTTGTTTTATTACAGAGACAAGGAAAAAACAGACAGTAAATGCTATAAATGCTGTAAATCGGCTAGCACTTTAGTGTGTAGCCTACAGAAACAATTTGCAACAATTAGTAACTTAAAGTGCAATAAACAGTGTAAAATGCAGAAATCACTTAAAGTAGCAGTAAAACAGGCGAAATGCAGTCGCTAGCTTAAATAACAGTGGAAAGCCACAAAAATACTTATATCTGGTAGAAAGTCACTCTTTTAGCTCTCTGCTGCTTGGATCACTCTGCAGGCCACCACGAGGATCTGTGCTGAGTTGGTACAAGCTGGAAAACGCTGTTTAGCGTGTTTTATAGCAGGGGGCTGAAAGGAGCTAGGAATTGGCCCAAAACGACCAATGGACTACTAGTTTCTGGCTGAAACTTCACCAAATCGGACAGAAAGGCTGCTCAGTGCTTCCCACTCCCACTGGTAAGCAAAGAAACTTCCCTCCTCCCTAATAAGGCAATGGATCAGTAACAGGAACTAAAACAAAGCCCAGGGATCAGCAACTCTGAAACTGGACTACTCTAGTTCAGTAAGGCGGGAAAACAAGAGATTTTTTTTGTTTTATTACAGAGACAAGGAATTGCAGTATTTTATGTTTATATTATTCTTGGTCTAACAAATTTAGTGATGTGAAGCTGTGAATTCTTGAAACCAAGTTTTTGCAGTGTTTTCATCAGTAGTCTACAAAGCAAAAGGGTGTGTTGTATGCTTTGCTTCCAGTCACTCATAACTGCTAAATGAACAAATCAAGTTTATAGTACTGCTTGTGAAATTCTTATTTCTAAGTTGATATCTTTGCAGAAGATGTAAAAAATATCCTTGCATAGTCATACTTTATTTAACTTTCTGTTGAGCATATACATTTGGGAGTTATTCTTCCTTGTAAAACACAAGTGCACGTTCCTTTAGAATGATAGTCTTCTGTTCTGAACTTACAAAACAGTATGTGCATGTAAATAAATAGAAACACACAGACATGAACACACATACACACAAACACATATCTGCTGTCCATGTGTAATGCATATGTTTGTATATAAATACATATATATACATACAGATGCGCGCACGCACACAAACACACACGCACACACGCACACACACACACACACACACACACACACACACACACACACACACACACACACACACACACATTCAGGATATGGGACTATTATAAATGCATATTTAAAAAAATAAACAATAGCAGCGTAGAATAAATCTCCAAATAAACTAAAATCCACATTGGACCACAAAGAAATAAAGTGAAGAAATAGTTGAACTGTTTTGTGCCTGTCTACTAAATTAAGAATGACTTTCACAGAACAACGATCCATTCAAAATAACATTATTTGCATACAAGTTTGTTCACAGGACACTACCTAATCAGTCACGTGTTTATATCTCTTATTCATCTCAAAACCCATTTGATATTGATGGACTCATTTATACCTGGATCATCAACATTTAATTTAACTTGCCAATCAAAATCTTTACTTTTATCAAATATTATTGTGATCACCCTACCACTAACATAATCTAAAATACCTATTGCAAAACTAAAAATATTAATATTAATAAAAATAAATTACTTGCTCTACTCTACAGAATTTTTGTATGATGCATTTTTATCCTTTGATTTTATAGTATATGGATCCTGTCTGCCAGCCTTCTAGTGGATTTCCCCCACATAAGAACATTCAGATGTGATGCACATTGCAAAATAAACTACATAGTATTACAGCCTGCCTTAAAAATGAATTAAAGACTTATCAAAGTGACCGAAATAAAAATGTGTACCCTAATTTATATATTTATATAACCGTAATATTTACAAAACACACACACACACACACACACACACACACACACACACACACACACACACACACACACACACACACACACACACACACATACATACACACACACACACATACACACACACACACCCAAACACACACGAACAAACACACACATATGAACCTGTCTTTACCATTATTAAAGTAGAACACTTAAAATTCTAGCTTTCTAAATGTTTTCTAAAATCCAAGCCATTACTATATTTAAATGTAGTTTTATTACTCAATGACTGTTATCAACTCATTCTAGACTCTTCTAGTTTCTTTTAATTATGTTTTAATTTGTTCACTAGCTACATTGTTTTATAAAACATCATAGGAGTGGTATACTTAGCATTGTTCCTTCCCCCCCTTTAGCTTTCCATTTTTTTTTACTTACATCAAACTTTGAAAATGGCTTAAATTATAATAAGCAAATATTGATTCTCACTGACCCTTTGAAGAAAATACCTCTGTTTCTAACACATCACATTCACTAGTTATTTTACACAGCATAACGTGTGAGGTAGTAGCAATGTATGTGAGGATTAAAATGTTTGAATTCTGGATTTCTATGTATTATGGGGCAAATACCTTTGTTACTAGTAAAATATGTATTCAAATCTAAATATGCTATCCCCATTTGAGAAATGTGTTCAATAACATTTAAACAAGTTCTATTCTTTACATGTTTAACAAACTCCAATGTCTGACTTTCATTACCCATCCAAATGAATTAATTTGCCCATGAACACCTGCCCGGGTTAAAGAGTGAGAGAATTAAAGTCAGGGTTTTAAACTGAGTAGGTTAATAGCAGGGAGGGGGAGGCTAGAGCTGGTTTAGACATTAAAGTGGGAAGCAATAAACTGTAATTAAGCAGGATGAGCTCTTAGTGGAGGAAGAAGGGGAAGTATTTTTAAGGGTGGGAAGAAGGAATGCTAAGCCTCTTGTGAAGGCAAAGCTACTGACAGGCATTGGATGAGGGTGGTGTTCAACCCGATCAGTTTAATGGTCATAATAAGAGAAGGGTAGCGGCCACAGTTCCATTATCAAACATCCCCTGGTGGGGGGATAAGAGATTCTATAGGATCACAGTAGTCAATGTGGGAGATTCATTGAAGCAGCAGTCCACTACAGGTAATGTTATGGACAACATTTTAGATTCTGAACTGGGGAATCCACATTTATCAAATAAATACTTTATAGGTCTGCTGCAAGATTTAAATGGGGACGATAGGTAATGGCTGCAGGAAATGTTAAGAGTGGGTAGGCTAACAGTAGGTCAAGGACAGAAGGGCAGTTAAAGTGGGAATAGAGTAACCAAGGTGAAGCAGGTACTGAGGGAGGGTCAGTCTCTTGCACTTTTCCTTAGGGCAGTATAGCTGTGCAGGAAACATAGGGCAGGTAAGGAGTGATCATATTGTTAATATGCAAGAAGGGGGTTGGTGATGAGACATGCTTATCACATCACACATCCATGTGGCAGTAAAAGAAACTTTGCATGTGTGATTTATTAGATACAGATGATGCTCACACAATAACAGAGGCTAAAAGCTTCAGGGTCATGAGACCTGATCACTGCATTACTTGCCTTGAGGAAGAGAAACCTAGCTAACTTCAAGGCTAAGACCTTGGACTTTTGGTTGTTCACTTTGTATACTTGATGGCAGTGATAGCAGAGAAGGAGCTAGACCAAGCTGTTCCTTTGTTGGCATACATTGTGACAAAATGGGAGCTCAGAGATGAGGGAGGGAAATGCTTGGCTTTGGTATGATCAGTGGTTCAGGAAATCAAAGGCTGTTGATAATGAGTTACGCAGAGAGTGTAGACCCGCAGATACATGGTTACCGATGGTGATTGATAAGGCAGGATTCCCAACTAGGGTAGGGCAAGAAGCTTCAATGGACAGAGCAAAAGCATGTTGGTCATTTCATGCATGCTGGTGCTCCTGGCCAGTGTGCAGACTTAAACATATTTGTTCAGTTTGCAGGGATAGACATAGTGGAGTTCAGTGCTAGAATAAGGAGAGTGGACAAGCAGGCTGAAGCCTGTTTACTCCACAAAATGGAGAAGGGTAGGGGAGTAACAACTGCCATAAGTCCAAGAGGTAGAGGAAATTTGTGGGCTTCTAGTCTATTGTCGCCCTTTCAGGGAGGGGCTGGTAGGCTGAACAACTTGCTCTACTATTGATGTAGAGTCATTACCATTATGGTTAGAGCATTACCCAAACAAGGCAGTAATTATAAAGCAGGGAGCAGGTTTCATAGTGAGGTTTTCTATTCATTCCAAGGTTTGGGAGTTCTGATAATGTATGTAACATTTTACAATCAGTGAAGGGTCATGAAGCAGTAGTGCATGCAATGTTGGCAAGGAAGTCCAGGCAGGTAGAGTTTTTGGACCCTTCACAACATTTCCCATATGCCTACTGAGGTTTCCATCAAAGCAGAAACTAATCACTCATGGAAGGAGACTCAGTTAGTGATCATGTTGGCAGGAAGGTGCTGAAGGTTCGGCATGCATCACTGGATGATGCAGTGGTGACCACTCACTCTTTGAAGGATTCTTATTTGATGAACTTGATACTCAGACAGCTTTCCACTTGCTTTTGGTATTGGAGTAGCATTAGCCAAGTGGGCATGTGGTTGGGGCATTAAGTTGTATTTTGAGAAATGGGTTGCGCAGTAGCCTTTGCTATTGTTGAGAATTTTAGCTTGGCAATGCAGTGGATTTGGTAATTGGATAACCCAGAACATTGAGAGCAGTCCATTTCCTACATGATTTTCTCCTGGACATTGAAGGTAAAGCAGATGTTGCATCAGGTCTACAAGGGTTTCTAGAACTGGACAATGAATTGCTGCTGCCTTTGGCTAAGGATAAGAAGGCCTGCCTAATGCACGTACATATTTTTGTATACTTGTTGATGCGGAGGCAAGATCTTTTCACTTGTGACATAATAATTTGGTGAATTTGACCAGGAAGATTGGGATTTATTAGTTACAGTTAAAGTCAGGATGAATGAGGTAAAGGAGCTACTCAGAATAATGAATTTTGCTTGTAGGACCATAGGACCAAGTAGGGCATTTATCATGTCACGGGCGAATATGTTGAGAGCTGTCAGGAAGAAACACCTTAGAGTGAAAGTTAACAAGGTAGTGAAGGAGGATATTAAGATTTGTTATGGATATTTGGAGCAATACAATGTGCTTACCATATGGCAAGAAGAGGAGGTTTCATCAGATAATTTGTGGTCATATATTGACATGACTGGTAGCCCAGGCATGCGTGCATATTTAACAGGGAAATGGATTTCAATGCCCTGGCTTGAGTATTGGCCAAGGAAATTGAGGAAAGATATTGCTTTTCCAGAGCTGATGCCCATTTGGATAGCAATGCTGGTATGACAGAAAGATTTGCCACATAGGAGAGTACTCTTCCATTCTGATAATGCCAGTTGTACATTTATTGTATGGTTCTGGTTTTGACTGGGAAGTCCATTATGCTGGGCTATGGTAGAAGCATTTTTTTTTCTTTTTGGTCCCCCTTCGGACTTCATTTTAACTGGCCTGTCCCCCAGTGCCCCACATCCATGCCATGTCTGCTAGCTTAGCTTATCTCCTAGTCTTGGACTTACTCTGGTATAGCTGGGACTGGTTGTTGATCCTGACAGTATCCTGGCGCCTTGATCCTCTCTGCTTCCATCCTGTTTTTTTCAAGCCCTACCCACTCCCTGTCCTGCCTCTCATGCTTGTCAATTACATTTAAGGACAACTCCCCTTTTGAACCATGTGTCCTCTAAGGAAACATCATCGACAAACACCCTCTCAGCCAGATCAGGCATGCCATCCCTCACTGCCACTCCCATCAGAAAACCTAGATGCTAATCGAGCCCTGGTTGACCAGGCTGTAGTCAGGGCTTTATCCCTCTAGGCCACCAGAGGAATGATACAAGTATTGTTAAGCAAGTCGATGTTGTGCTGACTTAAGATTAAATGTGCTCGCTGATAGTCTATTGTCAGTTTCAGTTTCATAGGTTCTGAGCTGTCATTCTAGAGGCTGATGTACAGCCAGCAGTAATTCCAGAGGAGTTATGGCAAATTGGAAAGCTGTTGCCTGGTGACTAGTAATGCAGTGTTTGGCAGCTTCCATTAAATCTTACAATTCTGCTTTAGTGGCCTTTTCTGCTTTTGTTGGCAAATTGCTATCAAGTGATAAGCAATGTTCAATTGGTTCTCTGGATAGATTTGCAGTCTACCGATGGAAATTTGAGGAAGTAGTGAGAAATATTGCATTGCTCTTATCAGCATTAGAAACAGCTGCAAAGTTTTCAAGTTGTACAGATTGAATGATACAATGGCTGATTTTAAGGATGGCGAAAGGTTGGAAAAGGTAAAGGTGCATATTTACTAATAGCTTATAAGGTAAGCAATTGTTAAGGATGTTGAAAGGTTTGTATGAGGTTTCATTTGTTAGTGAAGTTTATATTTTGTGGGCAGCTTTGTTGGTCTTTCTTTACAAAGGAGATTTTCATAAAAGTGAATTGTTAAGTAGAAAGAAAAGGGTGGATGCGTGCATAACTTAAGATGCAGTGTTACTTTACTTGAAATGCTGTAAGACAGACCAGGTAGTTAAAAGCAGCAAGTATTCTTTCAGCAAAACGAGTTGAGGATTTTATGTCCCATATTTTGGGATAAACAGTTGTTGAATTTAAGTATTTGTTCAGTGCACTGCTGGAAGTTAGGTAGACTGATGTAGTGTTGAATAAAGTTTTAAGGAGTTTATCTGTTTTTGTTGGGTGGTATTCATCTCATGCTTTTTAAATAGGCAAGATGGATGTGTGATTTAGCCTATGAAGGAAAGTCTATTGATGTAGTCAAATGGCAGGGGAGGTAAGTGGGTTTCTGATACTTATGGACCTTATTTAAGAATGTTGGTGTATTGTTTGGCAGTTGAAATAATTTAGGATTTTGTTTTATTCCACAGAGTGAAATGCGGTTGTTGTTAGGCATTCTAATCTTTTTTTGGGCCTTGAGATGATGTTAGTTGCATAGTCAGAGGAATGCATTGGAATCAGTTGTTCTTAATTATGAATGAATTATATCTCAAGATTTCAGCTCCAGACATAGTTATTGTGTGTTTGAGAAGTAATGACCTGAAAGTTGTTCCAAAATATATATTGTTGCCCTCTGTTATACAAGATTGGTTGTTGTTGCAGCAAAGATTTCCTGGGGCAGTAACTATTTGACCTGTTATTATTTCTTGGTTGACATGGAAAGTTGCATTAAAGGTGGTAGCTACACAGGCAGCAACGCAGTGTATTAATTACATAGCTGCTAGAATTGTCATATCATTACATGCAGTGGTCTTGGAACAGTGGGACTTTACTTATACAGATCCTGTGTGACACTGAGCTATTGAAGTACCACTAAGTGTCACTTTTACTGACAAAGGTGATGGTGGTGATGATTGGTGCCTTAAAATGGAACTGTGTGTACTTGGAAGGATACAGCAGGAAAGAAGAGGAGCAGTCTGCCATTTAGACAGCTTGGGGAAGGCCAGAACAATATGACCGCTTGGAGATATTGCCTTTCCACACTTCTTTCTTGGTCAAAAGGGGATGGTAGGAGTGAACAGTATTATAATGCTGCTTTGCTATTTGTATGGATGCTTGAGTGAGGGGGATTTTATTATGCTGCTAATTATAGAATTATATGCATTTACTGATGAGCAGTAATTAAAGTACCTGTAATTGGTATAGTTGTTTTGCAGGTGAGCAGTAATAGATACACCTATCAGATATATTATTACCTCCAAGTGTGATATAAGTTTATGTCTTGTATGCAGTTTACAGTGGTTGAACATTATGTGTTATGTGATTTACTGAGAATAAATTTGACACTACAATTAGGTGTGTTTTCTTTTTTTGGGTCTGGATGGTGTTCATGGATTAGAATTGTGTCTGCTCCTGACAGATATTTTTTGTCTATGAATAACTGCCTGTGGTGGGCAGCCACAGTGGTGCAGCAAGAGGTTCTCCGGTTCGATCCTCGGCTGGGGTGCCTTCTGTGCGGAGTCTGTATGTCCTCCCTGGGTCACGTGGGTTTCCTCCGGGTGCTCCAGTTTCCTTCCACATCCCAAAGACATGCAGTAGGTGAATTGGACACTCTAAATTGGCCCTAGGTGTGAGTGTCTGCGTGTGCCTTCTGTGGAAGGTTGGGCGCCGAGCTGGCAACTCGACACCGTAAAACTCCACTGCCAATCATGAGTGGACAGATGATCCACTGTAGTGACCCCTAACTGGGAAAAAGCTGAAAGAAGAAGAAGAAGAAGAACTGCCTGGGGTAATGAGTGAGGGAAGTATACCTGGGATTGTAAAGTGAGTAAGGTAATATTAGGGAGGGGGAGGGGACATGGAACAGCTTTAGGAGTTAGAGCGGGAAGTAAGAAGCTGCTGTTATGCTGGAAGTGCTGTCAGTAGTAGTACGGGAGGGTGAGGGGAGTATATTTAAGGCTGGGAGGAAGAAATGTTCAGTCTCGTGGTGTAGATATTTGTGAAGTCCTCCAACCCATCCCTGAACTAATCAGTCTGTAGTGGGGCAGTTGTGGCAATAGAGGTTATTTTTACTCCATTTCTTTCAGATTGGTGTTATAATACCGCCCTAGTATTTGTATGCATGCTTGAATGAACAGAATGCAGTGATACTGCTAATTGTTATTCAGTACATTTACAGGTGAGCAGTAATGAATACAGCTGTCATTTGCAGAGCTGTACTGCAGGTGAGCAGTGTTGGACGTGCCTGCCAGATATTTTATTATTTGAGTATTGTATGAAATTATGTCATGTATAAGGTTTGCAGTGGTTGAATTATCTATGTGACTTATTAACATTATTCTTAGTCACATTTTGTGTCTAGGTGAGGTTCATTGACAAAGAAAATAAATCTGCTTATGCAAAAGGAATAACCAACTGCACGTGTGATAATGATGTCATTTCAAAAGTTAGCAATAAGCACAAATGATGTTATCCCTCCTAATCTTTTATGAGAATGTTTATGCACAGAACATATATAAAGAAAGCAAACAAAGCTGGCTAGGTTTTAACTACATCCGGAAAAATGCTAGTGATATTTTTTTTTGTTTCTGCACAATCTGCTAAAGGATTAAGACAATTTCACCTACAATATTTTTTAATATATCAGAAAACATGTAGCCCACTTTTTTATAAACCCAAGATTTTAACAGGGATAAATAGTTAGAAAAAATGTGTTCTGTGTAACTAAAATGCTATAAAATTATTTAATATTTAAGTTTAAAAAGAATCGGGAGTGAGTTAAGAAACTTTCAACTTTATAAGTAATGTAATATAGTTCCAGGGAAGTGGCCATAGGTTTCATGAGTCATTTTTTTTTCCAAATAAATATTCAGAATGCATTTGATTTGAATAAAGCTGTTTTGCAAAGAAACAGTCCTTCAGACCAAGAATGCTATGATAATTGTGTTTCTTGTGATATGTGTCAGTGTCACTGGTAATTATTTGAAGTAGACAAATGTAAGAGGTCAGCTCCCTGCTTGGTATGTGTATGCACAGGGTTACAGCAAATGTCAATTTTGGCATTTTCTTTATGAACTACTTGCTTCAGGGAGCACTCCATTTGATAAATTGGCAGCCAAGAAATATGATTCTTCTTTTAACTGTGTTTTAAAATGTCACCCAAATACTGCAAGTTCATGTCAGGCTTTTCAATGTCTTTTCTCAAGCCTTTCAATGCCTTTTTTAGGGGGTGGGCATATGTGTATAAATGCATTGAAATTGTAAGCAAAGTAAGAAGCAATACAAACTACACTTGCAGTACCCTCTGTTAAAAGAAATGAAGCAGGTACATAGTTGAACCTAAGATATGCTAATTAAGGTGTCAATCAGCTTATTAAGTGTGACTGACTATGTTTTGTCTTCATGCATTATCTGACATGCACTTTACTGAAAGGGCTGCATATCTAATTGCTGCAGTCTGTTTTCAATATCCTTTGACATAAATTAGTTTTTCAGCTTAAAGGACTGAACAATGTTGGGAGGTTGGCATGATGGTTAAGGCATTTACCTTACAGATGCAAGGTGCAAGGTTTGATTTTCACATGGGATAATTTGCTAGGCTTAAAATAACCTACAACGGCAATTAGCTTCGTATTAATCTATGAACACAATGCTGAAAGGACTGTAGAGCTGTTAAAACAAAACAACAGAGGGTTAGCTTTATTAATACAGTAAGAAAAAAGGTTCAGATTTTTTCTTCCTTCATTTGGAGTATCATGCTTAGGAATGCCGGAAAACAGTGGAGCAAACACTGTCAGCCCAGAGTTTGGGGAAACATCATACTGTAATGAAATGAGAGCATGCCAGCCTCGATGATAAACTTAAGCATTTAAATGTTATAACTCGAGTGCAATGTGTATAAGACAACTGGAAACATGACAGGTTAATTAAGCATGGATAACAAACTTTTGATAGCAGTTTACTCAAAGATGCATGTGAGATACAATATTTTGCAGTTGAGAGAGGTTTGACAGATGGTATATTTAGGAAAAATGCTAACATATTTCTGTTTGGCTATTTAAAGCAAACTCTTACAGCATGTATCTGCATGGGCTATGTAATGATACAAAAAAAACAATTCATAAGAATATTAGTGTATCACCAAGTAAAAATGTATACCCCTCATTCATTTTCTTTTACCTGCTTTATTCTCTTCAATGTAGGGAAAGTGCCAAAGTATATCATACTAAGAAAAGGTGTAAACCAGAGAACCTGTCATTTATGGGATACCAGTCCCTTGGTGTATGTATAGTCACACACACAACACACACACACACACACACACACACACACACACACACACACACACACACACACACACACACACACACATAGACAAGGTTTTCAGAACAAAACAGTTTTTGAATCCTAAGCATCACACCGTTGGCTTAACTTTATCAATGCTTGGCATTTATTTCTGTAGTGGAAATTGAATGAAATGAATGTTTACATTTGCTTATTAGAACTAGGGTTAAAACCAGATTAATACTGCAAGACACTAATTTAGGAAATGTTAGGGTGCAAATAAATTAATACTACAAAGATGTGTGACTGTTGTGTTTATTAGAATTGGTAGTTAATTAGTTGCTTTTACAGAATATGGAATTTGTTTTTGGTCTGGCTGTTGAACTTTTCCAAGATAGCCTGTGGCACATGCCAATGAAACTGAACCAGTTTAAGCTGTAGCTGCAGTGTGATTGATAGTCTGCAGGGATTTAAAAGTACAGATTCATTAGTTTCCCAGTAGAATTGTCTGTGGTATGGTGATGGCTGCAAGTACTTCTTCAGAGCACACAGGAGTTCAGTTCTTCCAAAAGACAAGCTGTGGGTAAACTTAGGAACATACCCTGGGATTCTTTATCCTTGAAAGTTTCTACATCTCACTAAGCTTTTCTGACTCAGATATTGCTCTGCAACTAAGGTTTCCCCTCCTGAGGGGTCTTGACACCGAACACACTCTCACGGGTGAAACTGCATGTTAATGCAGCGGTCCAGGAGAAGGGCTAACACTCTAACACTAGTTAGCTATATGCTTTCCTCCAGATATATCTGTGTGGCTTCCATTTTGCTCAGCTGAATGATTCAGAGAATTTTATGCTTGAGTAAAATTTTACTGTAGAAGGGAAAAGTGAATGCCATCAAAAGGCAGCAGTCACTCATTCATTCCTAAGGGACTACTGGAAGTTTATTTAAGTCCTGCAAAGACATGTTGGTGGAGGGGTGTCTCTGTGTGTATGTGTTAGGTTGTGCAGACATGAATGAGACTGAATGAGTGTGCGTGTGTGTGTGTGTGTGCGTGTGTGTGTGTGTGTGTGTGTGTGTGTGTGTGTGTGTCTGTCTGTCTGGCTGTATGTGCATGAATTAGTGGTCACAGTCCTACATTGGGGACTGCTAGTCTGGATTTGTTTGTGACTGTGCATCTGGGAAGTGTATGGGTGAGTGTTTCTGTGAATGGTAGTGAGTGAGTGAGTGAGTGAGTGAGTGAGTGAGTGAGTGAGTGAGTGAGTGAGTGGGTGAGTGAGTGGGTGAGTGGGTGAGTGAGTGAGTGGGTGAGTGAGTGGGTGAGTGAGTGAGTGAGTGAGTGAGTGAGTGAGTGAGTGAGTGAGTGAGTGAGTGAGTGAGTGAGTGAGTGAGTGAGTGAGTGAGGTGCTTGTTTGTGAATGAGCAGGTGTGTGTGTCTGTGGGGGGTGTTAGACCATGTGTGTGTGTGTGCGTGTGTGTGTGTGTGTGTGTGGATATATTTGTGTGCAATTGTGCATTGGTGTAAAGCTTTTACCCAAAGTTATGGAGTTATATGCTGCTCAGTGATCATGAGTGTAATAGGAGTTTCTGACTATCAAAAGAAATGTATTTGAAGTTTATCTTTATTGATAAAAAGGAGTGATTTTTCCAAATTCAAAGTTCTGTAACAGCAGCAGTGAAGGAGGCCCACAATAATATCACTGCAGCAGAACCCATGAGAAAAAAAAATGCAAAACATGCAGCAACAGCAATTTGCAAGGTAGGTGAAAGTGTAGAACAAAAAGCAACCAGCAACAGGAAAAAAAGCAGCGTGGCTTCACTGGTTACCCTCCCCCTTCACGTGGAAATCAGGGACTATACTGTAGCACCTGAACAATACACAATGAAAGTCGATAGTCCTCAGAAGAATTGAGAACAAGTTTTTTTTTTCATTATTTAATTTTTTAATTTCAGCTTGGCATCTCTAGTTACCTTCCCCCTGTACTGAAAGTGCAGGCTATACTGTAGCACCCGAACTACATGCACTGCAACTCAGGAGTCCATGGAAGAATGTAAAACAAGTTTTTTTTTTTTTATTTAATTTTTCCAGTGTAGCTTAGCTTTTCTGGTTATTTTCCCCGTACACTGAAAGAGTGGACTATAGTGTAGTACCCGATGTACACAAACCAAAATTCGGGAGTCCATGGAAGAATCCAAAACAAGTTTTTTTTTTTCATTATTTAAATTTTCCCATGCACCTTGGCTTCTCTGATTATGCTCTCTTTCCACTGACATCTCGGACTATACTGTAGCACCTGAACTACATGCACTGAAACTCGGGAGTCCACGGAAAAATCTAAAACAATTTTTTTTTCATTATTTCATTTTTCCACTGTAGCTTGGCTTCTCTTGTTACCCTCCCCCTCCACTGAAAGCACAAACTATAATGTAGCACCTGAACTACATGAACCATAACTCAGGAGTCCACGGACAAATCTAAAACAATTTTTTTTTATTAATTCATTTTCCCAGTGCAGCTTGGCTTCTCTAGTTACCCTCCCCATCCACTGAAAGTGTGGACTTTACAGTAGCATCTGAACTAAATAAACTGAGACTTGGGAGTCCACGGAAGAATCTAAAACAAGTTTTTTTTTCATTATTTTATTTTTCCAGTGCAGCTTGACTTCTCTGGTTACCCTTCCCATCCACTGAAAGTCTGGACTTTACTATAGCACCTATACTAAGCAACCTGGGAGTCCAGCGAAGAATCTAAAACAAGTTTTTTTTCATTATTTCATTTTTCCAGTGCAGCTTGGATTCTCTGGTTACCCTCCCCCTTCACTGAAAGTGCAGACTAAACTGTAGCACATTAACTACAGGCACTGAAACTTGAGAGTCCACAGAGTAATCTAAAACAAGTTTTTTTTTTTAATTATTTAATTTTTCCTGTGCACCTTGGCCACTCTTGTTACCCTCCCCCTCAACTGAAAGCACAGACTATACTATAGCTCCCGAACTTCTTCTTCTTTTGGCTGCTCCCATTAGGGGTCGCCACAGCAGATCAATTGTTTCCATTTCTTCCTGCCTCTGCATCTTGCTCTGTCACACCAACCACCTGCATGTCCTCTCTCACCACATCCATAAACCTTATCTTAGGCCTTCCTCTTTTCCTGTTACCTGGCAGCTTCATCCTTAGCATCTTTTTCCCAATATACTCTACATTCCTTCTCAGCACATGTCCAAACCAACGTAATCTTGCCTCTCTGGCTTTGTCTCCAAAACTTCCAACCTGGGCTGACCCTCTAATATACTGATTCCTAATCTTGTCCATCCTTGTCACACCCAGTGCAAATCTTAACATCTTCAACTCTGCCATGTCAAGCTCTGACTCCTGCCTTTTTGTCATTGCCACTGTCTCCAACTCATATAACATAGCTGGTCTCACTACCCTCTTGTAGACCTTTGCCTTCACTCTTACTGGTACTCGTCTGTCACAAATCACTCCTGACACTCTTCTCCACCCACTCCATCCTGCCTGTACTCTCTTCTTCACCTCTCTTCCACACTCACCATTACTCTGAACTGTTGATCCCAAGTATTTAAACTCATCCACCTTCACCAGCTCTACTCCCTGCATCCTCACCATTCCTCTATCCTCCCTCTCATTCACACACATATATCTGTCTTAGTCCTGCTGACCTTCATTCCTCTTCTCTATAGAGCATATCTCCACCTCTCCAGGGTCCTCTCCACCTGTTCCCTACTTTCACTACAGATCACAATATCATCTGCAAACATCATAGTCCACGGGGACTCCTGTCTGATCTCAACTGTCAACCTGTCCATCACAATGGCAAATAAGAAAGGGCTCAGAGCTGATCCTTGATGTAATCCCACCTCTAGCCTCTGGGGATGCACAAGCCAGTGCATTTCTTTGTGCTGGTCTCAAACCCGGATAAATGGGGAGAGTTGAGTCAGGAAGGGCATCCGGTGTAAAATTTAGCCAAATCATGCATGCAGACAACAGTACAGATATACTATAGCTCCTGAACTACATGCACCGAAATTTGGGAGCCCACAGAAGAATATTAAAGAAGTTGTTTTTTTAATTTTTTTATTTTTCTAGTGCAGTTTGGCTTTTCTGGTTCCTCTCCCCCTTCACTGAAAACACATGCTATACTGTAGCAACCGAACTATATTCACCAATACTCAGGAGTCTATAGAAGAAGCTATAGCATGTTTTGTTTTCATTATTTAATGTTTCCAATGCAGCTTAGCTTCTCTGGTTACCCTCTCCCTCCATTAAAATTGAGGACTATACTGTAACACCCAAACTACATGCACTGAAACGTGGAAGTCTACGGAAGAATGTAAAATACCTTTTTTTTTTCATTATTTAATTTTTCCAGTGCAGTTTCACTTCTTTGGTTAGCCTCCCCCTCCATTGACAGCCCGGACTATACTCAAGCACCTGAACTACATGAACAAAAATTCTGGAGTCCACAGAAGAAGCTAGAACAAGTTTCTTTTTCATTATTTAATTTTTCCAGGGCAGCTTTGCTTCTCTGATTACCCTCCCCTTCCCTGAAAGTGCAGACTATAATGTAGAACCTGAACTACATGCACTGAAACTTGGGAGTCCACAGAAGAATCTAAAAAAGTTTTTTTTTCATTATTTAATGTTGGGACCTTTATTTTTAAAGTATTCATGTACTAGGTACTTTTGTTGTGTCCAGTACATGTGAAAGTGCATAGTTTCAGTAATGACTGCTGAAGTCCCTTGCCATCCCATCCCTAGTAGCCCCCCCCCATTTTATTAGTCCTGTATGGGTGGAATTGCACAAAATAATTTACAAGACATTAAATGATTTTGAAATAAGTATTCTTGACCTCGTCCACAATTGTAACCTGGGCAGTCAGCTTCCATCCCTGCAACCTGATAGAGTGAGTTTGCAGTCCCAAGTGAAATTATCCTAAAGGAGAAACATAGAGTAAATGGAAGGAGATAAGTAGAGCCTCCTGCTTCTTTTCTTTTTTCTCTCTCCTCTTTTCTCTTTTTTCAGTTCTCATCCAAAGAGCAGTTTAATAATCTGCATGAGTCCCATCACTATAAATTATTACACTTACATTTATCAGAGCAATCCTTTATTGATTGTCTTTCTTTGGAAAATTCCCTTTCAAGGTTGGCCCCATTCCATTCATCTACCCTACCCCATTTCCACCCACCCCAGCATACTCTAAACTTATGCTCCATCCATCTAGACCACTCCCTCTAGCCACTCCTTACTTCCTCTCAAATTTTCCTATCACCCCTCACTTTGTTTGCACACAAGTACTCCTCCTACATACAGACCTACCCTCAACTCTTTCTCCTCCTACCTCTACCTTTAACATTTAACATGTTACATCTACTCCTCACTATAACTCTGTTGTATATGTTCGCTATTCCTACCTTCTACCATCACATAGTTATAAAGCATAAACACTGCCCCTACACTTACCTGCCCACAAATCAATTTCTCAACCATTCAAAGTTTCCTTATTGCCCCTGCACTCTTCAAACACAGTAACACCAATTTACACAAAATAAAATTATTCCAACAGCCCTCTCAATCTCTGAAATTTAAGCCAAAATATCACTTAAGTAACCCCTAACCAGTGCTTAAATTAACTATACTAAACTTACTACTCTAGGGTGATATTCATCCTAATCCAGGACCTATTATCAGCTGCTTTCTTCCTACCCATTCCTCATTATCCTCCATCTCCACCACATTAACCTCTTTTCAGACTTACTCCTCCACATTAACCAAAAATTTAACTATACCACCTCTCAACATTCAAAGTATTCTAAACCACATCACTGAACTACACTCCTGGATATCACACTCTTATAGTGAAATCTTACTCCCTGGCTACAGTATTATCCATCAGGATAGACTTAATAAAAAAGGGGAGATGTGGCTATCTTGTACTCTGATAAACTCTCCCTCTACCCTTTATCAATCTCACCCCCCAATCTTCACCCTGCAGAAGTCCTCTTAGTAAACTGCAAAATAAACAATCATCAAAAGATTGCCATAGCTGCCATATATATTCCTCCAGGAAATGACATCCCTACAGTTGAACTTTTTCTTTCCTGGATCTCACCAACTATCTCCTATGAAAGCATTATATTGGGGGAACGTTAACATTGACTGGAAATCTCTAATCTCTGACTCCCCAAATGTCAGCATTAACCTCAATGGATTTTTCCAATTAATCACTACTCCCACTCATCTAAATAAAAACACTAATACCAGCACCACACTTGACTGGATCCTTACTTCCAAGAAAGAAAGAAAAAACTCAGGTACCGTTTAAAAACTCAGGTACCGGATAAACAGCTTGGTGTTCACCTCAGAGCCACAAATGTATAAAAAAAGCTGAACACCATGGTGAAAGGGTAAACTCTTTAATAATAAAACAAAAGTGAGCGCTTTCACGACCAGCCAAATAGCTTCATCAGACTTAACATCACATACTCCACTGATATATGTACATATCAAACAGCCAATCAATTAAAACCATTAATTAAATGTTCATATTAAATTCAGTTAATGAAAATCAGTAAAAAATTCATAAATACTCATAAAAAATTATTAAAAACATATGAAATATGAGATTACAAACTAATAGCATGGATGGATATAAAACCATATAGAGAAAAACTCAATGTTTTAGTGCTCTTGCCTTTAAAAATGGTTTTAGAGAAACAGTTTCATTGATTCCTGGGGGTTTATCTGCATTAAGCTGTAGAATCCATTTTTGTTCAGCCTCTTCTGTTCTATTTTTAATGTCACCCCCTCTAATACTTTCCTCTACAACTTCTAAAATTAGAAATTTAAAAACATGGTGCATCCCTTCTGCTTCTACGTGTTTAGCTAGAGCACTGCTATCATACCTGCATGGGCCACATGATCCGAGAACTCTTCCATGTCTTTTTTCATGTAGTCCAGGGAGGTACGTCTCAAGTCATTCACTCCAACATGGACAATGACAGAGTCATATTTGTACTTGTTGTGGCGTGACTTGAGTGCATGCATTATGTGGCAGATCTTGGCACCCGACAAGCAGCTGACTGTAATTTTCTCCTTGTTCAACCTGGTGAGAGGGACATCAGTGTGCTGGACTATAGAGTCACCAATGTCTAAAGTGTTAGGTACATTGTTTTGCCTTAGGGGCTGTTGCTGGGTGGCACACTGGTGTTGTGAACTATGTGACACTTTGGTTGTGATTGGTGTTTGTTTGTGTTTCAGCTTCAGAGGTCCTTGTTGCTTCGGCAGGTTACAGTTAAGGGCCTCTGCATATGTGGATTTAGTGTTGCTGTATGTGGGTGTTGGTGATGTGGGTTTAGAAGGGCTATGTGTTGCTTGAGGTGTAGTGTGGGTGTTAACCTTCTCCTCTTGACTGTCTAGCACAATCTTGGGTGGAGAGAGCTTTGCTTCCATTTTGGCTATGTAAGTGCATCTCTCACAGGTTGTAGTGTTGGGTGGTAGGAGAAGAGGGTTGTTTGTGTACATGAGGCAATTGCTGCATTGCCCCAGTATGCCCAGATTCACTGGGTGGACAGGAGAAATCACCAGAAGCTGACCCTTGGATATGCCTGGTTTGATGCTTTTTTTTTTTGTATAAAGTACAGCAGCTGTTTTCCCTTACCTTAGCAAAGTACTTTGCAATTATAGGCTGTTTAGTGCCTACTATTAATTTCTCCTTATTAACAAGGAGAGTTGAGTAATTGTATCAGTTTAAGGCTTCCTAGTGCTTTCCAGCAGGTATTAGAGAAAGTTAAATATGAAAGTAGGTAACTTAAGTTTTACCTGTTTAAAAAGTTAAGGTTTAGTGGAGAGTTATTATTTTTAAAACAGCAAGATGGATTGAAAGGGGTGGTCACTTTTGTATTCTGGTACTATGGAATACAGTAGGATGGCCAGTAAATTTAAATAGTTGAGGGAGATTGATTATTAAAGAGTTTATCCTTTCACCGTGGTAGTTCAGCTTTTTTATACATCCATAATTTCAACCCTGTTGTCTACCACAACCCCTCCGCACTGCCTGATACCCTTAGCAACCACCACCTAACCTCTATTTGAAGACTCACCCCCAACTGTACAAATCACATCAGTATAAAGACTGTCTCAAACTTTCTAACTTCAACCCAGACACCGTTAACCATATGCTCTCCTCAATCAACTGGTCCTTCCTCCATGACCTCCCCCCTTGAAGAAGCTGTTCTCAAATTTAACAACATCTTCCTAAAAACACTAAACTCTCAAGTCCCCATCAGGAAAATTAGAATAACATCTGATTATGCTCCTTGGATAGCTCCAGACACTCACTCCCTAATGTCCAAAAGAGATAATGTTTGGAAAAACAGGATAAAAGATAACCCCCCTCCAATCTACAATGCTACAGAGAACTTCACAATTTAACCAAAAAATAAGTCAATCTTAACAAAAGATATTTTCACCTAAAACCTCAAAATAACCCTCACTACAACCCCCCCAAAATTTTGGAATACAATTAACAAGCATCTACATTCACATAAACTCTGAATTTACTCCCTCCCCAACACTTCTGCCTTAGATACTGCTACTCTTCTTAACTCCTTTTCATTGACTCCATTCAGAAGTTAACTAAAATACAAGATACAAGTACCTAACCCATGACATCCACCCCCGTCCACCCAAGTAACATCTGTCTCTCTTAAGCCTGTCCCTATAGCTTATATCAGATCACTTCTCAGTAAACTTAAAATAGGGTCCCCCTCTGCTGATAACTTACCTCCCCTTTTCCTTAAACTAGCTGCAAAATCCATTGCATATCACATCTCCATACTAATCAAGAGATCTATCCAAGAAACCATAGTCCCAGACATCTGGAAGAAATTTTATGTAATACTCTTATATAAAGGAAGTAAATTCACTGACTCCTCTAAATTCAGGCCCATAGCCATTCTCTCTCCCCATCAAAGATTCTTGAAAAGTGTATTCACAAACAGCTCCTAGATCATCTTCTACAAGAAAATCTCTTAACCCCTACACAACATGGCTTTTTCCCTAACTATAGTACTTCCACAGCACTATCTTTCACACAGACTATCTCCAGATTTTGAGACAACAATCAACTAGTCTCTTGCCTATTCCTCAACCTCTCTAAGGCCTTTGACACTGTCTCTCACAACCTACTTCTGTCTGAACTATCCAGTCTCTATCTCTACAACTCTGCTCTTTCTTGGTTCATATTTCAATCTGTAAAGTGTCTCTCTGCATCTTCTCCCTTCCTTCCAGTCCAAACTGAGGTTCCTCAAGGCTCCATAATTGGACCCCTACTATTCAACATTTTCATTAACAGCCTCTACACATCTTGTCCTAATCCCGCTCTAATATACTATGCTGATGATTTTACAATTATTTTGTCTTCTGACAATCTACCCCACCTACTCACCCTTACCCAGGAATCTCTGGTCTCAGTTAGAATATGTCTAATAGCAAACTAACTTCTACTCAACCCTAGGAAAACTAAACTCCTCCTCTTACTCTCTAATTCTGTCCAACACCTCAAATCTACCTTCACTGTCTTTTCCCTCAACAACACAAATGTCAAAGTAGAACCCCACACTAAATTACTGAAGGTCATAACTGATGGCCAACTAAAATTTGATCTTCATATCCAACAATCCATTAAAAAGACTCATCTAAAACTTGGCCTTCTCTATAGAAACAAAAAATTCCTCACTAATACATCTATACTCGCTCTTGTACAATTCTATCTACTGTCCTCCCTATTATATGCCACCCCAATCCTTAGCAACCTAGAATCTAATCTGTTAAATAAGTTAGAACTTACATACAATAAAATAGCCTGATTTGCCACAAATCAAGCCTATCACTCACACCACTGCCTATTTCTAAACAAACTACAGTGGCTAGAATTCCTGCTGCCTCAACTACAACTGACTCATTCCATTCT
This sequence comes from Protopterus annectens, assembly GCF_019279795.1. Classification (NCBI taxonomy): domain Eukaryota; kingdom Metazoa; phylum Chordata; order Ceratodontiformes; family Protopteridae; genus Protopterus; species Protopterus annectens. The sequence continues at coordinate 485,057,219 of NC_056728.1, forward strand.
AAACTAACCCAACTCCTGTCCTGCTCTCTCTACTGTCATTTCTCTCTATACTCCTAATCACACTTTCTGTAGTTCTGATCAACACCACCTAGAAACCTCTAAGCCTAAAAAATCCACTGGCAAACTTCTGTACAATCAGCCTATTCCTAGAGCATGGAATAAACTACCTTTACATGTAGGAACAATCACTAACTCCAACTGTTTTCAAAACACTTTAATAGCCCACCTATTAAACTCATGGACCTGCCCTTGCCATGGCCATATTTAATCTTCCTCTACACTCTACTACTACTAACGCCTCCTTTTACTTCTGTTCTTCTTCCTTCCTTTTCTGCTATTTAAATTTAATTTTAATCCTTTGCTTGTTCCAAAAATTATTTAGGTCTACAGACTCACTGCCTTCCTTGAAGTGATGTTTTATTTTACCCCAACCTACTTCATACCATAGATATATATATATATATATATATATATATATATATATATATATATATATATATATATGGGATCTGTACGGATCACCGAATAATGGCAACATAACCAAAACAGATTCGGCCGGGCATACTTGCTCGAAAGTGCTTTTCACCGAAAGGCATTTTTGCATAAGTATGCCTGTTGCGGAGATCGCACTACAGTGGGAATAAGGGAAAATTCCCTTTTCCCCACTGTAGTGCGACCTCGGAGTGAGAATATTTAAGTAGGGGGGAGTGGGGGTGCAGCCTGCAAAAACGTAAAAGTAATCGTTTATTCTTTTCTTGTTTAAACACACTTTAACAAAAGTGCTTTTTCAGTGAAAGCGCTTTCGTTAAAGTGCGTTCAGTGATTGTGGATTCGGACTAGTGAACTTTTGTTCACTAGTCCTAGATATATATATATATATATATATATATATATATATATATATATATATATATATATATATATGCATATATACATCTATAAACATCTAAACAGATGTACTGTGACTATGCATGGGAATTTATTGTATGTGATTACTTTACTGCTTCATTTCTATTTTCCATATTATATTATGTAAATAAGGCATATGTAAATATGTAAGCATCGATACAATTGTATTCTATGTATGTGATTGTATTGTAACAATACTTATACTAAATTTATCTTTATCATTTTATATCATGTATGTATCTTATGGAGCAAATGTCAAATAAAATAAAATAAATAAAAACAATGGCAAGCACTCTGCAAACTCAGTACAACAATTTATTCTTCATTTAATCAGTTTAAAAAACATATACCAGTTTTGGCAACAGCCTTCCTCAGTATTAAAATTCAAATATTCAGAAGTTACTTATCACTTCCTTGAAGATGACATCACAGTTCATTGGACTCACATTTAAAGACATATACTCATATATAAATACAAAACTTAAACTAATATTCATCCAAACCAGGAGAAAATAATGATCCTAATTTCACAATCCAAAGATGTTCCTTTACACTAAGCATGTTTTTCAATCCTAATTTGTTTGGACCACTAAACATAATTTTGTCAATACCTAAAGAATGAAAAGGGGCATTAGGATGCTTAAGTGTATGCTTAAACAAGGAAGTAGATTCACACTGACATCTAATGTCACTAAGATGTTCAAATATATGTATTTTAAAAAATAGAGAAGTCTTTCCAACATAGAAGACAGAACAAGAACATGTAACTAAATATATAACCCATTGTAAATTACAAGTAATAACAGTTTTAATTTCATAAACTCTAAGAGTGTTCACTGATGTAAATTCCTTACTTTGGAAAATAACAGCATGCACTGTACATGCACCACAAGAGAAAAAACCCTTTAAATCATTACCATTCAAAGTAGTTTGTACTATATGCTCTACAATTAACCCTCTTTTATAATGACTGAAATGATTTGATATAGTCTTGACACATCTATAAGAAAAAGAACATCATTGGTCAAGGAGCATTTTCAACAAATCTTTGTCCATCTGTAAAATAAACCAATGATTATGAACAATCTGAAAAGAGCTAATATTACTCCCAAAGGTTGTAACCAACCCCAGCTTTCACCCACCATAAACTTGATCATTCTTATCTTGATATTTTAATAATTCATCTCTTGATTTACTATTAACACTATTCAAAGCCTGTTGCAATATTTTAGGATCATAACCTCTATTATTAAATCTAGACATTACATCTTGTCTAATATTTCCAAATTCTTCCACTTCAGAACAAATTAAAAAAAATAATTTGTTGGTACTGTACGTTGTCCTCTAGATTAGTTGCAATGCTTTATTAGGATGTAACTGAAAGATGGGGTGATAGTAGTTGACAAGGGGATGACCTGAAAAATATCACATCATACAAAGTGGATTAGTATTCAGAAAAGATAAAGTAACCTATTCCTCTTGCGAGAGCATGCTCCTGGTGTAATGTATACAGAATCTAGATGTTGATTTTTTTCCGGCCCACGTCTCATTATAGTGTACCATTTGTCAAAGACTCCAGGTTATGACACTGTTTGTTTTCCTCAATGGTCTTCTGCTTTTTGCAAGAGCACTTGTGTATTAGAATTAATATAGCATCAAGGCACTGTATTGTAGTAACACTTATATTTGTAGTCATGTCAAATAAAGTAAAAATGTCCTTCCTGTATTTGGCTTTTATTCCTCACTACTGAATATCAGACAAAAGTACTTGTCAAAGAATCACTTTCATAGATGCAGAGGTAAATTAATATAAGTTTCCAGATGCTGAGGGGTTCGATATGCTATAACACGCACATGCTGATAGATAATCAACAAATTCTTGCAGTTATGTAAAATAAAAATCCAGCTGGTTGCCTTTTGAATCACTGCATCATTGTGGGTGATGACAATATAATTCTCAAGAACAGTGTCTTTCCTGCCTTAAACACATCCGTACCAATCTCAGTCATATGTTTCTGCATGTCCCTCAGGCTCAATCATATCCTTTTGCATATCCTTCTGGGAAGAGCACGTAAGGGTACTTACCCACTCCATATGAACCACTCCAAAGTCATAATCCTGTTTTCCTGAGTGGAGTGAATTAAGAGTATTTTTATGTCCAAGATCTTGATTCCAGAAAAAGAGTTAACCTTCACCTTATTCTTATGCAGCCTGCTGAGTGTGATGTATGAATGCCTGTCAACAGAGTCACCCTATTACTAAAACATTATGGTGGATGGATGCAAGCTCAGTGAGCCTGAAAGGCTTGGAGTCTGAACTTTCGTGACTCTTAGAGATATATATATATATACTGAATACAGGCATGTAGGTTATAGCTGATTGTTTTGCTGTGTGAAATAATAGCTGATATTTCATATTACTTAGCAGTGTTCTTGTAACAACCTCATCTTAACCTTAGCATAACCAGGGCGACCTTAGCCGAAATGGTGCCCTAGGCGAAGTAGTGCTCTGGCCCCCTTAGGCCCCACCCCCACCACAATCATGAAACACCCCTATTTGAGCCACACCCACTAGGTCATTCCCCAAGAAACCCACTCCAGTCATTTCCTTAAATTATTTAAATGCATAGGAAGAAAAAGATACCTTGTAATGTAAACTGCAGCTACCTTTGCATATGTATTTTCTACTTGAAATACCAGAGCGAGATCATGGTCAAATAGGGTTCTAGGAAGGGTAATAGACCACCATTCCAGAGCAGCCCCTTCTGCAGCAACTCCCAGCAGCAGCCCCCTCCTCAGCCATTCCAGTGTTCCATTGTTTGGTTATCTCACCAGCTACCTGCCTTGATAAATGAGCAAAAGCAACCTTTAAAGCAAGAAAACTGCAGCACCAGGAAAACATCCGTTTGGGACAAGAATGTGATATAAACGAACTTGAGCAAGAGGGAGTGTATAAATACTTGGGAACTGATGAAGGATTAGCAATGCAACATGAACAAATGTGAGTAAAACTTAGCAAGGAATATTTTAGAAGACTTAGATTAGTCCTGAAAACAGCATTGACATCCAGGAACAAAATCCAAGCAATAAACCAATTTGCCTTTCCTGTCCTAACTTACAGTTTTGGAGTGATTGATTGGCCCCAAAACATGTTGGATAGATTAGATATTATAACAAGAAGGATGCTTCATGCTCACCAAATGATCTATAAAAATCAATGCATACCAAGATTATATATTCCCCGTTATAAAGGAGGGATGGGCCTCCTTGAAATTGATTACATGTACAGATCTGCAATCGTGGGACTCCACACATATCTGCTGACCTCACGAGACCCAAATGTAGTGAAAGTTTTGAAACATGAGGAGAATAAATCTAAGATGACTTCCCTGCTTAACCTAGCAGAAGAATATTGGCATCAAGCAGGAATTGAAATCAGACCAGAAGTAGATAAAAATCAGGCAGCAACTGAATGTGCCTAAAAACTAAAGAAAGAATATAAGGTGAAGGATCAGATGAAAAGGCAAAAAATGTGGAAAATGTATAAATATAGTTGCAAGCATAGAAAACTTCTGGAAGAACCTCATGTTGATAGGAACAAATGCAGGAATAGTAAAGGAGAGGTAAATTCAAACCAAGAGATGAAAGGTTAATATTGACGGCTCAAGATTGTGGGCTATGTACATACATGCTGGTTTACAAAGTCCATTGAACATGTGGGAGAAACAGACAAATGTAGGTTTTGTAGAACAGAATTGGAAACAGTCGCACACCATGTTGCTGGATGTGACATACTAATGGCAGAAGGACTGTATACTGAAAGGCATAATAATGTGGCAAGACTGTGGCATTGGGGATTGTCAAACATTATGGTTTTGAAGTGGCTGAAAAGCACTGGAAACATGAGCCACAAAGCATCATAGAAAATTATGAAGTTTACATCACATGGGATCATCCATTACCAACAATTCAAAAGATAGATGCTAGAAAACAGGATATAGTGGTCCAAGAAAAGAAGACAAGAGTAGCATTGATCATTGAAATTGCCACACCCAGTGACTACAGTGTCCTGCACACAGAGAAACACAAAGTTATAAAATATCAGGATCTGCAAGCAGAAATGAAAGAGCAATGTAGAAACAAAATACCCAAATCGTTTCAATAGTAGTAAGAGCAATGGGTCTTATAAAAAAAGAGTCTAAAATCTTATTTAGTTATGCTACCAATACATGTAACTCCATACGAACTGCAAAAGGAGTCATTACTGGGCACACTGCAGGTGCTGCGAAGAGCACTTTTGGCTGACATCAAAGAATGAAACAATACTAATTTCATGAACTTTAATCATACTTTGACTTAGGAATGGGGTCCATTCCGGTCATTGTATTAGAAACCCAAGGGATTTTGGAGAAATTAAAAAAATGGAAAGGTGTTGCTGTAGAGACTTTTTCAAATAAGAAACATTACTGGTGGTCCTAATTGTTAATGGGTACGCATTCCACAGTTTGGCAATAGAGAAAGAGTAGAGCATTTGACCAGCTGGAAGTTTTGTTTTTTCTTCTTGCAGGAGAAGTTGGTTTTCAGATCGAGGAGGCCTATTTGGGTGATAGTAAGTATAAAAGTGAGGGCTGGGCAGTCTGATGGTTTGAAGACGATTTTGCATGCTGTAGCTAATTGTAAATATGTGACGCAATGTGGGAGTTCGAGCCAATTCATTAAGTGTAAGGAGGAACAGTGATGGCAGGAATATTTTGCATTAGTTGCAAACTTGGCAATTTTATTGTAGCAGGTCTCAAGGGTGGTTTTCAGGGAGGACTGGATATTGGTAAGAAGAAGAGCACCATTGTTTTGTCATTAAATGTCCAAACTTTTATTTATTTATTTATTTTTTAAGATGAAGATGTATCTATTTTTCAAGGACCTTTGTTCTAGGGGTGTAGTCAATAAATTCAGTTTTGCACTCGCAACCTCTTATTGCTGCTTTCCAACTTGCATCGCATATAAAAAAGGGCACATCATTCAAGCCTGCCCCCCATCCTACCAACACTTAATATGTGTAACATTTTCAGGGGTTCAGCCCAAAAACAACTAGAAATATTGTTTTTTAGATTCAAAATCCTTTCTGTAAGTAAGCAATATGCATGTTGTTGGATGAATTAATTTAGATTATTATAGACGTAATATTTGCCTGATAAGGTCCCAATGTTTCTGCCGATGTTCAGAGAAAAATCTTATTCCTCTTCTCAATATCTTCAAACTGAGATTTATGACCCCAAATCCAACTTTATAAATTGCCACGAAAACAACGTTATAGATTAGGATTTGTGATAGGGATAGGAAGAGAAACAGAAATAGAAATAGCCAGTTCTGACTCTATCATTAGGAGGCATTGTTAATGTTTCCTAAGTAATGCAATGTACACTTCTGCTGTGCTGGTACCTACGTGTGTGAAAGCAGTTTGAATTGATGTCAGTTCTGTGACAAATTGTAAACAAAAATGGCAGAACTTGATACTCCTTGGTTTGGTAAAATGGATCCTGGTGCACTGAGTCGTGTGCAGTAGCAGAAACTCCGTCAGTTCAAGGTAAAGTATGACTAAAATAGTTGTGGTTTGATTTAGTGAGAATGCTCATTTCACTTTGCAACACACGCAATTATTTTTATTGACACCAGGTAGGTTCAATCAGTAGATAAAAAGGGTACGGCTTCTGAGGAAGTTAAGGTGCATAAGATATACACTCGGGGAATTTGTTTTAGTGTGCAGGCAGGATAACCTGTACGTTTGTTTTGTGAATGATTTTATCAGCATGTAGTAATACATCAGTCTGTTTTTGACTGGTAGTATTGCTGTGGCAACCAACATGCTGCAACTGCTTGAGAGAAATTGTTTCTTATGCGACTTTTGCCTTTTAGTCAAGAGCCAGAAACATACAAAAGTAAAGTGCGATATGGGTTCAAAATCTGGGGCAGTTTTTAAGTATTGCTTTTTATTTAGTTACATGGCTAATGTGACAGTGGGCGTAAGCATTTAGAGAAATTAAACCAACATTTACAATGACACTGTTTTAAATACAAAGACATGCCTTTTCTTCAGACAGTCAACCCCCACCACCATACACACTTCATGATGTTCATCGTGCATACAGCTGCAGTCATAACAGATGGGGTTTTCCTGCCGTCAGGCGGGTCCTCGGTTGGCCGAATTCCAAAGTCTAGGTCCGGCGTCGGTTGTCGTTGCCTCTTCCCTGACGTCAGTGCGACAGGGGTATAAAAGAACCAGCCAACGCCTTTTTCTCCAGTCTTTCTTGCCGCGCGGTGCCCGAAGCAGAAGCAGTTCGCAAGTGCCGGTTGGCCAGCTCCTGAGATTACGAATATTTTTCAACCAAAGTCTTCTTGAAAGCTAAGTACCCCATTGGGGAAACTTTTCTTGCCTCAGACCGATGTCAGACAAAGTTAATAATTGTATTTCATGTGGGAAGCAAATACCGCATAAGGATTTTCATTCCCTCTGCATTCCTTGCTTAGGCCCAGACCACGACGTCTCGGCCTGTCGTTTTTGTGCTACATTCAACAGACGCACTATTAAGCATCGGGCGGAGTTCGCCCAACACTATTTTGGCAAAAAGTTTAATTACATAATGTCGGATACTCTGACTCCGGTTTTGAGTAAAAGGCGCAAAGATAAAGACCGACATACGAGGTCTGCGACTTCCACCGACACCACGCCAAAGCCGACAACAGGTGGTCCGGTTCTCAGCGAGGCGCCAACGCAGCCCCTGACTACCGATGATACTACATTGGCGGTGTCTTCTGTGCCCGAGGTCTCAGGGTCTTCGGCCCACGCCCCGACTACAGATACCGAAGCCACTCTTGGTGGTGAAACTCAGAGTTTAGACAGGCCTGCCAATTCTCAAGGTGTCTTCAGGCCTTCCTCTTCTTTTTCCATCAAGGCTTTCACTAAGTCCAAAGCAGCCATGCATACCAAAAGACAAGCTCCACAGGGCCCCTCTCAAGGCCCCATGCCTAAAAAGCAGATGCTCAAAATGGCTGAGGATTTAATTACTCTTATCAGGGGTTCTCAACCCCCCCCCCGGACAAAAGGCCCAGAGTGGAGGAAGAATCCCCTTCCTCGGACCAGGCCTCCATTATTTCAGAACATTCTGAAGACCAGGAACATTCTTACTCCCCTTTTGAAGATTCTGATGCAGAGGAGTCCATTCCCTCTGTCTCCCCCCCTGAGGATTACTCTTTTGGGGAAACCTTACATACCTTAAGGGAACACTTCCACTGGGAAGGCCAAGAGTACTCAGACTCCAAGAAAAGGCTTAGGGATTTCCTCTTGCTCCCTCAGCACAGGCCTCTGGCTATACCTCCTGTCTTAGGCATACTAGATGATGTGTATTCGGAGGCCTGCCTTAACCCAGATTCTTTACCTCCGGCTCCAGTCAAGCCTGACAGGTATTACCGGGTTCCTGATTCACACCAATTCCTATACAAAAGCCATGCGGCTGACCCAGAAACTATTTCACAGGGTCCCAAGGGTATTAAGGCCTCCACTGCTAAAAATCCATTACCTTCTGAGAGAGATTCCAGAGCTTTAGAAAGGTGGGGGAAAAAGGTATACACCTCGGCCACCTTAACCATGCGGGCATTAAACTGTCAGTTCCATATGTTAAAGTACCAACAGTTTCTGTTATCACAGTTGAAAAGCAAAATGTCACAGCCTGAACAACCAGACTTGAAGGAGTTGCAGGATTTGTTACATAGTACAGAACAAGTGGGTAAACATACCTTGCAATGTGGTTTTGATGCTTTAGAGGCCTCATGTAGAGCTGCTATTACAGGATCAGTCATACGTAGACATGCTTGGCTCAAAGAGCAAACCTTACCAGATCATGTCAAAGCTAAATTACTAGATGCTCCTCTGCAAAAAGATGTTTTGTTTGGTGTTAAAGCTGAGGAGGTATTAAAGAAAATGGAGGAAAAGGCAAAATCAATGCAAACAGTGAAAGATTTCCTATAGGTACAACCTCCACGTTTCAGTAGAAATTGGCCTTCAAAAAATTGGTTCTTTCCAGCCACGGACAGACCCCAAAGAGGTAGATACAAGCGCCCAAGGGGTAGAGAGCAATCTCAAGGATCGTTTAGAGGCAGACAATGGCAAGCGCCTACTCAAAGAGGTGGTGAGGATAGTTCACAGCCATTTAGAAAGCAAAACCAATGACTTTCCCCTTTGCATGCCAAGCAAGGCTCAAATGGCAGCACCTTTAGGCGGAAAACTGGCATTATTTTCAAAAAATTGGCATATTGTCACCAAAGACAAATGGATCCTGGACATTATAGACAGAGGCTACAGATTCCACTTTCACACCCTTCCAAAAATGAGAGGCATGCCAAACCTGCCACACAGAGGCTCAAAGACAAATTTCCGATCTCATGGACATGAAAGCTATTCAAGAGGTACCTGCACAAGAACAGGGTCAAGGTTTTTATTCCAGACTATTCCTGGTACCAAGGAAGGGCAAAGATTGGAGACCTATTTTGGACCTATCCATCCTAAACACATTTTTACTCGTGCCAAAATTCAAGATGCTCACATTGCAGCAGCTTCTTCCCATGCTGGGCAAGGAGTCTTAACTGGTAACATTGGACCTCAAGGAGGCATACCTGCATGTCCCAATCAGACAAGATTGCAGAAGATACCTCAGATTTCTTGCAGGTTCAACACATTATCAATTCTCTGCATTGCCCTTTGGCTTATCTACTCTGCCCAGAGTGTTCACGAAATGCCTGGCATCAGTAATTGCCTACTGCAGACTTCAAGGGATACAAATATACCCATATTTAGATGACTGCCTGATCCAAGCGGACAGCAAGCACATACTTCTGAAACATCTGGACTTTTGTAATAATGTTGTTGAATTCTCTGGGGTACACAGTAAACCAAAAGAAATCAAGGCTAATACCCGCTCAAACAATAATTTTCCTGGGTGCCAGCTTGGATATCAACACCCAGATGGCCTACCTCACGCCAGAGAAACAAGGGCAACTAACTCAATACTTCAGAAAACTGGCAACTTTCATCAGGCTGACTGCAAGGAAAATCCTGCAGGCTCTGGGATTCATGGCATCTTGCATCCTACTAATCCCATGTGCAAAGCTGCATATGAGGAAACTTCAATGGTACCTAAAAAACCTATGGTCTCAACACAGCCACAGTTTGGAAACAATAATACCACTGATTCCATGTCTTCAAAAGGAATTTCTGTGGTGGGCTCAAGCATGCCAAAGAAACACAGGTCTCCCATTCTGCAAGCCTCAAGCAAATCAAGTCATCACAACAGATGCCTCGGACTATGCCTGGGGGGCGCACATGACAGATCGGTGCATTCAGGGCATATGGTCCCAAAAAGAAAAGCACCTACACATCAATCAAAAGGAAATGCTAGCAGTAATAAATGCTATTATAGCTTTCAAAGACCGATTGCATCCAGGCTAGCTATTGATAAGGACAGACAACACCACAGTGATGTGGTACATAAACAAACAGGGAGGAACCCATTCATACCCCTATGCAGGCTAGCCATGTCTCTTTGGAACATGGCTCTGGAATTACAAATTGAACTTCAAGCACAGTACCTGCCAGGCAAGGAAAACACACTGGCAGACAACCTAAGCAGAAATATGACATCCCACACGAATGGAAGTTGCATCTGCAAGTTTTTACAAGGATAATTCAAGCATGGGGAAGGCCAGACATAGATCTCTTTGCCTCCCACAGAAATCACCAATTGGCAAAATTCTGCTCAAGGACCTTTCATCCACAGGCCTGGAAAGTGGATGCACTCTCTTTCAGTTGGACAACAATGACAGTTTATGCCTTTCCACCTCTTCCTTTGCTACCCAAAGTTCTATTAAAAACCAGAGCAGACAGACCAAAGATGATTCTCATTGCTCCAGACTGGCCAAGACAACACTGGTACCCACTCCTGAGGAGCCTGACGCATTCCCCACCATGGATCCTGCCTCTAATGCCTCTTCTACTGACTCAGCACAACTTCAAAACTCTTCACAGTCAGCTGAAAACACTCAATCTAGCCGCATGGAAGATTCCTTAAAATCACAACAGACCCTACTCTCCAAGGAGGTGCAGGACGTCATCTTGGAGGCCAGAAGACCTTCTACTAGAAAAGCCTACTCCGCAAAATGGAAATGTTTTTGTGCCTGGAATGAGAAAAAGGGCCAGAATCCTGGAATACTGAATTTGCCTCAAATATTACAGTACCTAGCTGAGTTGCTAAGCAGTGGACTTTCATTCTCCTCCATCAAAATACATGCCTCAGCCATTTCTGCAGAATACAACACTGATCCTCCTTTATTCTCTCACCCCCTCTTAAGACAATTCCTCAGAGGGGCTAAGAATATAAAACCCCCAAGGAAACAACCAGTACCTGCTTGGGACCTCAGTTTCATTCTAGAAAAACTGACCTTGCCTCCTTTTGAGCCAGCTGCTTCAACAGAACTGCAATATTTGTCCTGGAAAACAGCCTTCCTGCTGGCTATCACCTCAGCTCGCAGGGTTTCGGAACTTCAAGCCCTCATGGCTGTGCAGCCTTTCATCATTTTCCATCAGGACAGAGTTTCCTTACGGACCAATCCTTCTTTTATGCCAAAGGTAGTATCCAGGGTAGCCTTGAATCAGGCTATCCACTTACCTACCTTTTACCCTAATCCTCAAAACAAAAGGGAGAGACTACTACATTCCTTGGACATTCACAGGCAGCTACATTATTATTTGGACAGAACAAAGCCTTTCAGAAAATCAGAGCAACTCTTTGTGTCCTATGCTACAGGAGCTCAAGGGAAGCCTATTTCCAAGCAGACAATCTCAAAATGGATAGCCCACTGCATACGCTTTTGTTACTCTTTTCATGGTAAAACTGCACCTGCAGGAATCAGATCTCACTCCACAAGGGCCACAGCTACCTCTTCAGCTTTTCTCAGGGGGGTTCCTACCAAAGATATTTTGGAAGCTGCCACTTGGAGTTCAGTACATACTTTCTCCAAGCACTATCACCTACCATTATACTCCAAATCTAGAGCAGGCTTTGCCACTGCAGTCTTGCAGGGCATCCTAGCTCCTCTGAGCTCCACCTAGTGCCTACCACCCCTTTTTTAGCTTTGGGATTCTACCCATCTGTTATGACTGCAGCTGTATGCACGATGAACATAGTACAGTTTTGTACCTACCATAAATGTAGATGTTCGAGTGCTAATACAGCTGCAGTCCAGGTTTCCCTCCTTCCTTCCCCTCTTGAGACAGGCCTAATGGCTAACACCTCCTCATACAACCTGATTGGGGTATTCTTTTATGGTGTATTTGCTTGCAACTACTGTTTTTTGATTATATTGCATTTCTTTATTACATCATTTTATGTATTGCCTTCCTTCTGGGGGCACCTGACATCTGGGGCAAGAAAAACTGAAGAAAATGGCGTTGGCTGGTTCTTTTATACCCCTGTCACACTGACATCAGGGAAGAGGCGACGACAACCGACGCTGGACCTAGACTTTGGAATTCGGCCGACTGAGGACCTGTCTGACGGCAGGAAAACCCCATCTGTTATGACTGCAGCTGTATTAGCACTCGAACATCTACATTTATGGTAGGTACAAAACTGTACTTTATTGATCTCCATCAGGTTACAATCTGTCGTAAAACATGTTAATTTTACTTGTGTCCCTAACAGCTTTCAATGTAGTTAGTATAGCCTTTTATAGGGTAGTTTAGAAATCTGTGAGGGCAGAGTTGTGTAAATAATTCCTTTCAGCATTTTTTTTGTCATTTAGAAGTTTCCATGCCTTTCATGGTAGTTGTGCACTTTTAAAAGGTATCACATTTTGCATGCTGTTTCACAAACACAAGACAGCGGTACTGCAGATTTGCTATGTCCTGGGTTTGTGGTCAACTCAGCAATTGATAATGTTACGATTTTCAATTTATTTCAGATAAATATCTGGTAGAATCAGGCATTGTTCCAGTTGTGAACATGTAGTAGCCTCGGTGTGCAATTCACTTCAGGCATGGCACTCAACCAGCCTTCCATTTCCAAAACATGGAACGTTACCTTTCCCAATGAGGAACAAATTACGGGCAAAATGTGGAGCACCTAATAACTTCTATTAAAAACTTCAAATAGGAAGTTATATTTATGAAAAATTATTTTGATGAATTAATGAGATCCAATTTATTTAACATGGGTATCAATTCAAAAAATATAACTCTGAATGTGTGGCAGACTGTCAATGTAGACTGCAAGGAGCATATACTTTTTAGGACACAAAATGAGGAACGCTCCTCATGAGGAAGTACACATGAAAAGTTTGAGTTTAGGCTAAAGACATGCTGCCATTGCAACATTTAAGGTTGCCACCTTTTCAAATGCCCATAGTGGGACATTTTTGGTACAAGCATCAGATTTTTCAGGCTGAAAGATACCCCGGCCAGTGCACAGGACAGAACTTCACTTCTTTGCCTAAATAAAATGCAAAGCAATGTTTTTTTTTTTTTAAGCGTCCTGGCCAACCTGCAGCTGTAAGTGGGAGGGCGCTCACACCTCCCCCATGGTTCCGACTTCCACTTACACTTCAGCAGGGTGCCGAGAAGAGTGCAAACTTTGTTAATTAAAATAAATACTTATATAAAAAATACATACATAAATAAAAACTGCGCCATTTAAGAGGCTGGTCTGCATGGTGCTCAGGGCGGTTGCCTAGTTCGCCTATGCCTAAGGTCAGCCCTGAGCATAACTAAGCATATAGGAGAATGAGAGATGCTGAGTGCAGTAGGAGTGAACGTGCCTGTGTGTGTTTGTGTGAATGCATGTGTTTATGTGTGTGTGTGTGTGTGTGTGTGTGTGTGTGTGTGTGTGTGTGTGTGTGTGTGTGTGTGTGTGTGTGTGTCTGTATGTGTGTGTTGTCTTTAAAAAATGTGTTTTGAAGTAAGAAAGTAGCCTCCAAGGGCAAAAAAAGTTTGCACCCTATAGTAGCGCACTATACTGATCCAACCCCAAGTATAATTAGGGAAAAAAGCTCCTTAACTATTTCAATGTACTTAATTTCACATTTTTCTTTCATTTAAACAGCCACGTATGGCAATATTGCCACTGAATAATGCTGCTGATTGGCAATCCCAGTACTTCTCATTGCACTGATGATTGTGCTACCCTAATATCCTGCACCTGGGGTAGCTGCTCAATTTGCTCTACCCTGCTATGTTTCTGTTTACACATCTGCCATACAATAAAGGGTTTTTGGTAAGCAGAAGGCAGTTGTTACATTGTCTCAAAATACCTAGCCCTATCATGTTAGCTATGGAAGGGGTAAAAGCTGACTAAAATTCCATAATGGCTAGTGCAGACGAATTGGTATGAAAATATGCTTGGTTAGTGACCATGTCAGGGTATAAGGCAGAAAAGTATAAAGGCTTGGACTAGAAAGCAGTGATAATATGTTAAAGGATACAGTTATATGAGCTGTGACTACTGTACATGTAATAACTAACACTGGTGGTATTTAACAGTGCAAAAAAATAGCGACAGCAATCTGTAGGAATGGTTATGTAACTGCTAACAAGCAGAATACTTAAATGGACAGGACAGTTTTAACCAATTGTTTCAAGTGCAGAAACTGATCGCAGTAACTTCAGTTTCCGTAACAGTGGAATCATCGGTACAAGCAATAATGATCAAATGTGAGATGAAGTGCAAAGCATAACTGAAATAATAGGCCTAACTAGTATCAGTAATGAGCAGTGACTAGTCTAACCCGATTGGTCCAGAGCAAGAGCTACAGCTAGTCTAAAGAAATGCATCCAAGTGGACTTAGTGTAATGCAAATAGTAAGGAGTAACAGTAAGGCAACCAGTGAAAGCAGCAAATGTATAAATGTAAATCAGATAGTATAAACCAGTACTACACAGTAGAAAATTACAAAGTAGCAGTTTTAAATGGTGCAAAAGTGCAACCATCAGCAAGAAGCAGCAATGCAACCACCCCAGTAATCAAAAAGTGCACTCAGTAATTGATATAACAAGTCCATTTCATTTCTACTGAGAAACAAGGATAGTAAGTTGATTTGCTATGTCTACAAGCAGCTGAGAGAATTATTTGGGCTTCAAGTGTCCTAAACCCTTTTCCAAAGGAAATTTCTGTGAACTAACAGGACATCCTTTGCTTTGGGAGATTCCTTCCTTCTTTATGGTTGTGCATCTGTGGAGTTAGTACATACATGCTTGTGGGGTGGGGGATTGACCCCTGTAAAAATATTTTCTGCTTACTTTTTTACCTGTCTGTGTTTTGGGCATTAGTTTTTGATATTTTGTTTTTTCAGTGCATTAACAATTGAAGTTTCATTGAAGAACCATGTGGGTTCTATTTACCTAGTATCAAAAAGTGACAACAGAGCAAAAGTATCTGAAATAGTACCAGGGACAGTACATTATTAACTTAGATGATGCAAGTAATGAATATCAGTGCAACATCACCAAGGTACAACAGTGCAGTATTACTTAAGCATGCTAATTTGTGTACTGCAACAAGATTACCGCAGTGGTGGTGCTGCGGTAGCATTGTCGCCTCACAGTAAGACACTGTCTGGTTTGATTCTCAGCTAGAACGTCTTCTCTGTGGAGACATGCATGAATGGGCGTACCTTCGTTGAAGGTTGTGCATCAGGGCTGGTAACTCAGCACATAAAAATCAACTACCAATCATTAGCAGACCGGAGTTCTGCTGTGGCAACCCCTAACCGGGAAAAGCCGAAAGACACAACAACAACAAGATTATGTGCAACCAGTAAGTTATTTAAGTGTTTTAAAACAAAGACAACAATTTCTACTATATTTAATACAGTGATAGTAAAATCAAGCCTGCTAGAGTAACTAAGCTAAGACAAGTCTGAAAGTTTAAACTGAGGAGATCAAATGTTGGTGAAGAAAATAATAGACAAAACAACATCAAACAAATACTGTTGGATAAACATTTTGTCTGAGCCTGCAGAGTGACAGAAAAGTGCTACTGCTTCCATGGAAAGAATGCCATAGTCTTCTTCTAGGAAGTGTGAACTGATATGGGCAACACAGCACCTCTACCTAGCCTGGCTCTTGTAGTGCCCAGGATGGTATTTGGGCTATATAGACTGGGCTTCATCCCTGCATGGTCTTTAACATTTAGCAGTTACCAGTTTTGTACTACATTGTTTATGCATGGACATTTCCTAGTCTGACTGACTGAGTCTAGAATCCATAGTTTTATCACCAGTCTGACTGAAGCAAATGTAACTCTGAGTCAGAGGTACTTCTAATTCATCAGCTTGTTTAGTGAAGCATTTTTTTTTTGCATCTGGCAATTCAATCTATGTTAATGGATGTGATATGTTTTGTTACATGTTACCAATGCTTTGTTGAGGCACAGACATAGTTATAGCAAACATTTTTATTCAAGTGGAAGTTTAATATTTTTATGGATTCCAAGATGTTTCTCTACTTTTTCAAAAATCAGATTATAGGTGTATATTTTCTGACCTTCTCTTGCACACTTACCAATACTTCCTCTAAAACTTGTTATCCTTGTCTTCATAAGCTGCTTGCATGCATGTGATTAAAACATTTTAAGTGTAATGCAAATCTCAGTTTGTGATTTGTAACATCCCTGTCTTTTGAGTTATGCGACGTCTGTTGCACACGTTTGAACATTCTACATTTATAATATATTTGCTTGCTTGCCATTGTCATCTAATTCATTTCATTTATAATTTATGGTTTTCTTATTTCATGTGCTTAATTTTGAACCTTGTTTCTTATGTTTTATTTTGTTTTTGTTCCTTTTAGGTTATGTTTTGTTTCATATGATTCAACTGGATGGGTAGGCGAAGTGAGAAAAGCAAAGACAGTGAGGCAAACAGAGAAAAATAAAAGAAAGACTTTTTAGTTTTTTTGTTTTGGCTTATAACTGTAATTGTTCATATTGCACTAGGAAAATATATGTTCTAATCTCCATATGAAATCTTATGTTTACATTAGGCTTAAATAGGTTTTGACTATAAGCACGTTTTTAGTGTATACTAACTTAAGCTACAGTTCTATGGCAGCTACAATTCATTAATTTCACTGGAACTGTGTAAAATGCATCATTTTACTACTGTAAATTGTAAATATCTGTAGCATAGGAAACAGTAGATGCATTATCTCAATAAAAATCAAGCATAATGAATCCTTCTGAAAAGGAAACATTTTAATACACTTACAAATTCAGCAGCATTCTACTTCATTTAACTATTAAATCTATATTTATTTATTATCTGCATTACCGTGGGTAATTATTTTTCCAATGGATATATCAGAAAGTATCATTTACACCTTTGTTATGGCCAGACTGTTATGTCAGTAAAATGTATTAAGGTCTGTAATGTTATGTATTTGTTTCTGCACAGTAATGCTTCACTGCTAAATTGGCCTGGTTACAAGGAGTGTAATATTTGGATATCCCAAAGCATTTTAAATATCACTTACAATTTTAAGGATTGGCACATGCAATGTTTTTATAATGAGGATGCCAGTAACTGGTGTCACCTGACAAACATGCAGTGCTTACCAGGACTAGAATATGCATTTAATTACGTAATGGTATGAAACTCACTATACTTCTTTGAAAATATATCTGTTTTGGACAGTATGTGTTAATATTTCACTGCATAGACCTTGATTAACTTTTGGAAAATAATGCATTTTTTTAAATATTAAGATATATCTGTGTGCAGCTCAGTAGTTGAATATCACAGTAAACACATCTAAAGCCAGTTTGGAAGAGTAATAGAAGAATCTTCCAGTGATTCTAGTGCCACTAATTAATAAGTTTGC